>NW_010100008.1:5917-19085 GCF_000699245.1 Pterocles gutturalis | reverse complement strand
TGCAAACTAATTCAACCAAAAATACACCTTTTTCCTCATAATTCATATTTTAATAAATTCGATCAACATCTTAGAAAATACATCTCAAAATACAACGCGTATCATTGAAGCACTGGGTGCAGAAATTCAGTTGAATGGCAGGTAGAGGGGAAGGAGCTGAGATATTTCTGAGAAAATATATTTTCCTTGAAAATGCTTATTTGTAAAAAAAAAAAAAAGTTCTTTTTTTTTTTTTCAGGGGAGAGAGTCAGGGAGAGAAGAATAAATCAGTAAAGCTCCTGTTCTGAAAGGTTTTGAAGCTAAAGTTTGGCCCTTGCTCAGTTTCCAATCTAAAGTAAATACTGTTTGGAGTTTGAAGTTAAGTTTAAAGCAATTCTGAACTGAGACAGAACATCTTAGTGTTCCTCAGCTTTTGTTTGTGAAAATATTTGACATGGCTTTTGAAATAGATTTTAATTTCAAAATGTTCAAGGATTGGGTATCATTGTCCATCCAGCAGTAACTGAAAACCAGTATGAATGAGAAGGGAATCACTGGGAACAGTTATAAAGAGGAGAGCAATGACAAATTTACTTATTCAAATTACATGGAGTTGATCCCAGTAGCAACACCAGTAGGAATCCGGTCTAATTATGTACAAACATAATTTGAAGTGTTTAAAATCCAAGTTTTTAATTACTACATTATTGAAGTCACAATCACAGAAAAGTGCTCTTGCAAAGGAGCCCGAAATCATATCTGGAATGCTGCAAAACAAGAAATACTATGGCTATTGCCTCGGGACGTTTATTTAATTTTGAGAATTCACACGATGGCAGCCTTAGGCCACTACCAACTCTCTGGGGGTTCTTGGGTTTTGTGTGTTATATAGACAATTTACATTTGAAAAGAGGGTAAAATCCTCTTTACACTGCTTTATTCAATTATGTATTTGTAATTTTATAGATGCAAAATGTTTTTATTTTTTCTCTCATGCCCGGTATAGTTTGGGAAACTAAACTTAATCTCAGCCACACAGGTGTGATGTAGGAAGTGCATACACTATAGCTGTTCAGCTGCTTTTCTTTCTTACCTTCTTGCAATTCACAATTACTCATTAGAAAAATTTAAAGAATAGATGATGTTAGATGAATCCTTTAAATATGATTATGAAATGAAATTTAAGTAATCTGAAGGATGTGTTGTTAAGTTTAAACTCCCAATTAAATTGTGGTGATGGCAGCAGTGCGAGTACTTCGTTAATATGTCGAATAACATTAAAATGTTTTGGCTATTATGATTGCTCATTTCATATTTCTGTCTCCTGGACCTCAAGTCAAGCTACTGCATATGCAAGCCTGACTTTACAATGTCACAAATGACATAGGCCCCAATTTGCAGTAAGGAAGTACAGGAGTTGTTTTCAAGTGTCAATCTTGAATTATTAGTGCTAATATGGAATTTGCAAGCACAAATGGATATGGATTTTAAGTCTCTTAAAAACAGGAGACAATTGTGAATGGCTCTTATTCTGTTTAGAGATTGAATTTTTCTTTTCCTTATGATTTAAAAAGCAACACGAACGGCAACACCTTTTTCTTCCTGCTATGTAAAATGATTCTGAAGTCAATTTTTTGAAATCCCATCTTTCACTGAAAAGAACAGCAATAAGAAAAACAGTTATTAAATCAAGCTCATACCACAATTCCGAATCCCATAAGAACATTTTTACTGGAAAGAGACCACTGCTCTTGGCCATTTCTTCCGAAAGAGAGCAGGGCATTTTCTTTCAGAGAGAGATGCCCACCTTTATCATTGCTTTTTCTGTTGAAAAACAAGTGTTATTCAGTAGAGAAATGCTTCCAAACAAGTATGCTTGAAAACATACATACCTGCCTAATCTGATTCCTATACAAATGCAGTGCCCAATCCTCAACTGTTTGTGAATGCACTTCAAGCATGACTAATCACTACTGAGTGAAGTGATTAGTGGACAAGTTAAATGTATAAAAAGGTCACCTGATTCTGCACTATATTCAGAAAACATGTTAGCAGTCAGAGCCAGTGCACATCTTATTAACCATTCTTTAAGCACACAATGTTTTGGTATTTTCATTTCAAAAATTTGGAGTGACAGTATTCAAAGCTCCCAGGGTACAGTTATTATGCTACGAAAGCTGGTGCTTTCTGGTTCAAGTGGCAGAACTAAAAGCATTCAGAGTTTCATCCTTTCACATTAGATCAACATGCTCCCGCTAACTTACAGGATCCATCTGTATTTTATAATCTTTTCAGCAAATATTCATAACTAAAGATAAAAATAGACAAATTACCTGAACACTGAAGCATTTTCCACTGCTGCTGAAACTGGTCCCTTAGTATTTTAATTTTATTTACTTTTTCTTGGGTAGGAGGTACATAAAGTCCAAAGTGAGGTGCAGCAGCACCCACTAATGCTTTGGCTACACTTTGCATTAAATTTATCTCCGTGTCCTATTTAAGAAGAAAAAAATACTCATTGGAAACAAATTTTGTTTCAGTAATACATTAAATATTTTAAAACAAGCTTTTGTAATTAAGTTACTAATATTAGTAGCAAGAATAATCAAGTTTCAATTTTCAAATACAAATGTGTCAAAATGGAGAAGCTGTTTTCTGAAAAGGTAAATTTTTTTACCTCCTGTAAAACTTGGGTTTTTTTTCAAATAGAAAAAGAATCTCCATTTTCCTTTTGTGATTGAAAAGAAACAACGCTGGGTTAAAGGTAGAAAAATGTTAGGAGGCAAGGGGAGCACGGACCTTGTTTACTTCATGCATAATTTATTTTCTATCTGTAAAAAATGATGATATATTTTGCTTCATCAGAAAGTGACATTTTTTGGACTCCTGACAGTCTAAATCAATGTCATTTGCTCACTTAAATTATATTCTGAGGTGTCCATAGTACATGAGTATTATTAACATTTTGAAGACTTTTTTTTTTTTTGAAAGATAGAAGTCTTTTTTCAATTATTCTAAAAAGCCAAACCCATGCATTAGAAAATCCCCACACGTTAGATAATTCTGTTATGGAGTTGCCTACAGAGTACCAATATAAACGTCTCAGTCACTTCTTAAAGAGGTACCTCTAGCTTCCTTTTTATCTCTGGGTTTACCCTTCAGAATATCAATAATTCTTTCCATTTCGTACTCCTAATTAGTAATGTCCAAATACACTACTTCTGTATGCTGTATATCAATGTACAAATTATACTAGCTTAGACAAGTTACCTATCAGCACTGTAAATTAAAACAACATTTTAGAAGACTACAGAATAAAGTATGTCAAAATCCACTTAATTGGCAGCTTAATGAATAGTATATCTTTAATTGGATACTTGCTGGGAAACAGATTAGAATAAAATTGCATACATGAATTGTTTCTCATTAAAGAGGAACTAGAAGGCACAAAAGCAATCAAAAGTTACTGTTTCATAGAACACACTGAGAAATGGTTACTCACAGCTACAAGATGCTGCAGGGGCCAAGAGTGTAAACTGAGTTCTTTAAGAGATTAGACAAATTCATGGAAGATATGATGACTGGCACTTATCACACACACGTCTGGATACAGCCTCCGACTTCCTAAATTTAGAAGTCCTTAATGTGGTAGTGTATGGAAATAAAGATCCATATATTCTTTTATTTCCTTTCCCATGCTCTCTATCAGAAACACAAAGCTGGGGTAGATTGGTCCTCAGTTATGCATTACAGCAATTAAGTTCACTTAAAGAATATGTGCCTTTTTATTTATTTTCTGCATGACAGAAGCCATGTGTGATAAAGTACAGCATGGGAGAGAGAAGAAGAGAAAATGATGAACGGGATGTTGGGCTGCTTTCAATCACTTTTGATGGAAAGAGGCCGTTATAATTAACGGACAACAAGTGCCTCTTTTCAGGAGACAACTCTTGAGCTATGAACCCCAGGTGGAAAGAGAAGTTAATCACCAAGCTGTGGCAAACTGTCAGAACATCTACTGTCTACAGATATAACCATGGGCTGGTATTCATGCCTCAGCTTCTCAATCATGCAGGCTGCCTACAGCTTGATAGGCATCTGTATCTGGTCTTGTTCCCAGGCCTGAGAGAAACTTGGGTTATTTGCATCATGAACTCATCAGTACCAAAGGCAGGACAGATAAAGCCAACATTTTCTACTGGGCAGCTTGAAGCTGTTCATACCAAGCACGCTGCTGCTTGATTTGAGCTCTGTCCTATGGACTTTGAAGTACCACAGCTTAGTAACACTTCTTACCTCAATCACTGCAAGAATTCGAGACTCAGCTAATCCTTGTAGAAAAGCAAAAAGCAGAGAAATTTCACTTATTCCAAGGCTCCTGTTTGGTCCAATAGCTATGACTGTCAAGTTAGGTTGATAACTATATGCTACAGGAAGAATGAATCCAAGCACAGCAGAAAAGAAGTCATTTCCTTCAGCATCCTTTAACAACAATGAGAAACTGTTTAGCACAGATGTAAAGCCCCAAATTCTCACATATAAAACAAAACAGTAAGGTGAATCTCAAAAAGCTTTTGAATGACCTAGGAAACAGGTTACTGATCTGCTGTCACAGTAATTTTTATATTAAGCATGCAGATTATTAATATTTTCTTTGGTGTCTTTGCACGAATTCTGCCTTGTCAAAGATGAGCTACAGTAGCTACTGAAGGTTTCCTCAAATATATGCATTCTAATACACTTTAAAGATCTGTGAAGGAGTAGTACCCTGGCAAGGGCAAGAATATTAAATATTTTCAAAGGTTCAAATTGCAGTGAGGGGTGTAATTCTCAGGGTCATTTTATGACTTTGTAAATACTATTATTTCTGTTTAAAAGGCTTTTCTCTTATGTTGTTTCCAGAAAGTAAATCTTACCTGTTTCCAGTTTAGAGAAATATAGTGTTTGGAGCCGGTCTTTCCAGACTGTTCTTTCTCACAAATATGTATGATGAGTATTTTTCTGTAAATAAAAACCCCATCTGAGTATTTAACCAAAAACTTCAAATGAGATAAAGAGATCTTTTTTTTCATAATTTAAATACTCTCTCATAACACAGGAGCAAATAACTATTTGCATTACTACATGCCACAACATAAACACCAGTTAAAACTGAAATCCTTTTAAAGATATTTTTTAGAGAGTATTAAAGACTATAGTCAAATTAATTTTAAGAAAAAGGGGAAGTGTCAGAAAAAGTTATCTATAAGTAAAGATGACTTTCGATAAGGAACTCAGCATCAGCACTACGTCCCCCCTGCAGTTAATAATTGCCTTCTTTATTACATTTTCAATATTCTATCTTCAATAACAATCTAAATTTTAATTAACATAGGATTACACTTTAAACCCACCACTGAACTCAAAGTGGCATTTAAAGATAGCGGTTTGTCTTTAAATATTTTGTATTTTGTCTCAAGCTAAACTTAATGAATATCAGCTCATGACAGATTCCTTAGTGCAGATTTCATCATACATGTGGACACTTATGAACATTTATAAAGCCTTTGGGATTTGACTTCCTGAAGTAAAGAGAAACCTCACCCATCTTCTGTGTTCGGTATGATTTGCAGGTCTCCAACAAATATACAAAGCACTCTGCAGAAAACAAAGGAAAATATGTCCATCTACAAGTATTTTTTTAAATTAGTGCCATTTGTTTAAAGAGCTTGCATGTAGATTAGATACATAAAAAAGAATGTATAGTTTCTGAATTTGGTTCATTAGAAGTATAAAGAAAACACATTTATGACAGCTCAAGGGAACTTTTTTCTCCCACCAAATACTGAGGAGAAAAAACTAAAACCAAGAAAATGTTCTCAGGCCAAAGACAATCAAAATCTGACAAAGTGAACATAGGCTAGCACAGCAGTCATCCTTACACGTGTTTTGCCTTTGGTAAGGCAAAAGCTTTTTACTGGCATACAAAATATTGTCTGTTCTACATATTAAAAACACTATTTGTATGGAGATGGTATGTTTTAAAATTAAGGTTTCAAAGGCAATTTGCCATATTTTACACACCTTTATCTTATCTTTACATTTTGTCAAAGGGCCCCAAATGCAAAAGATACAAATTCACCTTTGAAATCCAAAACGAACAGAATGTCTTAGTGCAAAAGCAACAGAAACGGCAGCTGTGGGTGATTCTGCAATTCCATTGCAAGCCTACAAAATATGGTTTTCATTCAGAAATAATTAATGCTGCACAAGATCATGTCATTTCTTATTTGTAACAACTGTTATTTTTACTTGTTTATATGCATCATTCAAACAAAGCTACAGCTGTATAAAAGGTGTCTTAATGAGCTATCATAGTAGGGTTAAGAAAATGTTATTAATTCATTTTCTACAGAAAGGCCATATTTTATCATTATGCCAAGAGCTGTTATATTTCTTCAAAAGTATGGTGCTGTGTGGAAGGGCAACTATAAAAATAGCTTTTGCAGGAGGTCATCTTTACTCGTTCTCTCAATAAACTGCAGATTGGATACACTCAGCGTGCCAGGAGGCAAACCACACCTGAAAAATACATCTGTGAAAAGGAGGTTGTCCTCAAATTCTAAGTCTGACTCTTCCTTTAACCTAGGCAAGCTATTCCTTTCTGGAAAATACAATGACAGTATTATTCAGTCAACCTTTCTGTGTTAATTTGTGTTGTGTAGTGCTTTGAACTCTACATGAAAGCTAAGCAAAAAGATAATGCATGCTCCCCATCCTCACTCCTCCTCTTTATATCTGTCAACACAAAAAGCTCAGCTTAGCATCTTCAACTTATGAAAAGTTCTATTTCTTTTTGTCAGTTACCATTTCATTGATCTATTTATAGGCTCTCCTAGAGGTATGTGGAGTCTGTAATGTCAGAAGTTTGTCCCCGAGATCTACATCTGTGACTTCCAATAGAAGAAGATAGCTTACAAGAAAGAGGCCATTCTGGTAGCTACTCTTCCTCACAGGCCTGGTACTTTAAAGAGTGCTTTTCACCCAAAGGGAGAGAGACTGGTTTATTATGATGTAATATTCTGAACTTGCTTGCAGTTTTTCTCTTTGTGTCTCCAAGTTTTTTTTATACATAAATACAAATATGCACCCTCTAAGCCTGCCTTCTCTTCATTCCTGACCCTGCAAGAATCAAAATGCTCAACTGGAATTACTCTGTTCAGAATCACAGCACACAGTGGCATTTTCAACAGCTCCATTACAGTCGGGGTGTGTGTGGTGCACATGTGCATGTGCAGGTGTGAATCAAAATTTACTCTTAGTAAACTGTTGTACAAATAATGGTAAGCGGGAACAGCTGCACATAGCGTGGCATCTTGTCATGAAGGGCAATGCAGAAGTAAACTTTCTCCTAAACACAGAAGGCAAAACTCTGTGCACCAAGCCAGGAAAATTTTTGATACTTCTTGCTCAGATTTCTAGCTGCTGCCCACTAGTGCTTGATACACCACCTTCTGTTCCCCTCAACCGGAAGACTGACTGCCTGGCTCTGCCTACATCAGAGTGATGAGAAGGGTCTTACCAACTCATATGCTGTGACTGCAGAAAAGCAGGACAATGTCTTGCCCAAATATCCTTAGAAAGATGTCTATCCCTAAATAGTTGTTTCCTCATCTTGCATACTCACTCTTGTAGCTAAGCACATTCTAGCTGAGATTAGTGGAGTCATGAACGACACAGTAACTAATATCTGGACTGCAATATAGTAGAAGCAAAAATCAGAGGAATCCAAGTCTCCCACCACCCGCCAAGATCAAAGCAGTTTATTATTACCTCCTTCTTAAGTATTTTATCTAGGATGGCCAACGTACTGCCAAGAGAGAACAAAGTTTCATCCTCCTTCACAAGGTCTGCATAAAAGCCACTGTAAAATAAATTATATGAAGAAAAACTAGGTTAGAGACAATAACGCTTTCAAAGACACTATTTCACAATTAGTACTGATGGGATACATTTTCTATAGGTGCTACACATTCATTCTCAAAAACCTAGCTCTAGTAGGAAGATGAAACACCGTTGCCTGACAGTCTTGAGCTCTATAAACCTGTTATCATTCTGCTCTGAAAAGAAAACAAAAATGTCTTAAGATACTCAGGAAACAGAATTCTGTCAAAATTAGACTAAAACAAAAAGTTGAACTTCTCAAATCAGACCAGGTTGGTATCTTTTTCAGCTAAAAGTAAACACAGAGCTTTAAGGCACCTTCCTAGCAAAATCTCTGTCTAAATTAATACATTTGCACTAACTGTTCTATCTCCATTGAAACAGTTTTTTGAATGTATTCTGATTAGATCTTGAACGGACTCCGAGGCTATGAGTCATAACCAACACCAACATCTTCATTTTTCAAAGGAAGAAACTCTGGCTGTAATTGAGCAGACTAAGGCCAAAAAGATGATCATGGCAGGGACAGAGCTAAATGACAGCCTGTACAGAGACCTCTCATCCTCATAATTATGTTGAAAATCAAATAGATAGGACCAACCTGACAAGAGCTTTTATTTCAGTTTTGTCCATTTCCTTCACCAAATGAACAGGTACAGGAAGCAAATGTGCTGAAACTTTACAGTCAGTTGTTGTTGCTGTTTTGATGGGAGGCACCGGAAATACAATATTTTTCATGTGCAGTTCCAAAAACCTTTCTACTTTGAGAGTTTCATTGTTGTTAGTTATCTTAGATTCATGTTCTGTGGAAGGATTTGGATTAGCTTTCTCCAGTAGGTGTGATTTGGTGCTCAAATTTTGTAGAAATGAGGTGTCTAGAGGAAAAAGGGGGAGTTTCACATGTATTAATTCCCGGGCAGTGTGTTAATATTTGGTTACATTTATTTACAAGAGTATATCTGTATTCATAGTATGCATATTTACTTCCATGCACTAGCTACAATGTTTCCTGACACAGATGCTACTTTTCAGTGCTGCTACATTTGTTTTAATCTAGCAAAAGGTCATAAATGTTCATAAATCTTATGCCCATATTTTTGACACAGAAAACAGCATCCTCAAACAAACATATCAAAGCACTACTTTTTGGTGTGATGCTTGCTGGCTTCAGAATTTCTTTTCAGACCAGCCAAAGACATAGCCTTGAATGAAGCCTCACAGTGCTTCATTAGTCACTTGATGAGTAACTGGTAGTTCAATTATTTTTATCCACTGGTATTAATCTTAATAATTTTCAATTTCTGTATTATTCCACCTCTCAATCCCATTTGCTTGAAGAAAGAGAAATTACCTTCATACATCAACCATTTCCAGTAGGGTTTATGGGCTGCTCTCACATTTTGAATAGATTCAACAGCACTGAAAAAGAAACAGGATTAACAGTATCAGCACTAATGAAAATACAGGAAACATAAAACTTTCGTTAATGAAAAAGCAAAACAAAAAAAAAAAACCCTACTGAAAATGAACAAGCTCTGGTCTACTACAAGAATGCAGAACAAAAAGATAAAGAGAATGAGAGTCAATGGGCATTTTGCTTGGAATGGTTAGATTCAAGAGTCAAAAAAGAAAAGTGAAGAACCCATGCAGTATGTACACACATTTACACACTTTGAGTGAAATCCCGACCCTGCTGTTGGAGGAAGCACAAGCACACCCATCCCAGACTTCAGGAAAGGCAAGATTTCACCTGTCTTTCTTTTGTCTGTCAGGGATTTTATCTACAGAATGTAAAGATGTAATTAGATGCACTCAAAAGCAAGACTGTCTGCTCAGGAACCAAGTAAATCGCACTCCCTGCTATTCTTTGTGTTGAAATCTCTTTTTTATTATCACTGGTATTTGCAGTACTATAGGCAAATGGTCCTATTACATTAGCTATCATACAAACATAATTCAGGTCATGCTAAATCCAGGACAAATTCTGTGTACTTGGAGATTATTTGTAAGGTGTTCAAGACCTGGACTGAGATAGTGGATAAATACATAATCAACTCCGTACTACCTAGGATGATGGCAACCTGAGATACTACAGTTGGTAGAGAAGAAAAAGAGGTGATACAGGGGCTATAGGATGTACTGGGAGCCAAATAACCAGCTTTGCTCCATCAGAGTTTATCAAACCCAGCTCTACTCACAGGCTGTTTACATCTACACTGCTTCCCTGACTGATTTGAGCTCCAAGTTTTAACTAGTGCAGCCAACTGCCAGGTGCTGCTTTCTACCCATCAAAATACATGAGGAGTGTTACTGCTGAAAAAAAGCAAGGGACAACTACTGAGGTGAGAAAGAGACACAGCTGAGTGCTTTCACACCCCAGGCCTTGATGCTCCACATTCCAGAAATACTTGCTCTGCACAGCATCAGTTCTCACTCATGACAGAAAGGTTACCTCCAGCTATTTCTCTATTACAGCAACTGAAGTGGCTCTGGAGTCTGGAGAACTAATTCTTGCAATTCCATACTTTCCCAAACCCTGGCAGTTATTAACTGGCATTGCCTTGATTACAGCAGGACTGTCTCAGCCTTAAGTGAGATGGATCCCTACAGGATAACAAGGCCCAAGGGTAAATAGCATAAAATTATAAGCTATTAAGAAGTTCTCGCAACTTGAAATAATTTCAGAAACAAAAGTATAAAAAACTGTACCTTGGACGACTTTGGGAAAGCAAGTTATCCAAAGCAGAAAATAATATATTATAAAGCATATTAAAACCTTGCTTCAGAAAAATGTTCAAAGCATGCATGTCTTTAGTCTCTTTGATAAGTAAGTAGGTTGTTCTAAAACTCTTCATATGTTTACCTTAGGCAAGGTGCCATTTCCCCAGTTATACGAGGTACAGGATCTCCAAGCAACGTTCTTACAGTCATGCAGACTGATTCAGACAATGACTTTAAGTGGTATCCACCCTAAAAAAAAGTATTTAGCGTCACCTAAGGAACAAGTACTTGTAACATCTACCTGAATATCATGGAAAAGAAATTAAACTTTTGAAATAGATCTGAATTTACGGAAATGGAAGACGATATGCAGGTACATCTAAACCAATTATTTCAAAATGAAAACAGTAAGAGGCTACTTGCTGAATTTCCCTGGCATCCCATGATTCAACTCACTTTAGCATGGTTTGATTCAGAAATCAGTCATGACTTTGCCATGAAAATCTGGAAACATGCGCCTTCTCCATTCCTATGCATGATATGCCATCTTCAACAATTCTTGTGGATGACTCCTTAGAAGGCAAATACTATCACTGTCCTCTAAAATGTCTGTACAAGGGAGATCTCCCTCAGCTTGACACTTAAGATATGGTTGACCTAATAGTTTGGCAGAATTTGGAGAAAAAAGATTTAAGACTGCTTCCTGCAAACCACCTGTGGAGCAGTCACATCATCTGTATTAGGAAGGGATGCTTATTTGCACTTCAGCTAGCAGACAGCAATATGTATAACAACATACTGGACAAAAGGATGATGGAAGAAAGGTCATGCAAAACAGAGGTCAAGTGAGTCAATTCATAAACAGTTCACTCTTGGAGACCTTTTTGGCAGTAGTATTTCCACACAGTTATTTACCTGAAAAGCCACAATTTTTCTAACATGCAGCAGAAACAGGAAGTTGAAATCTAGATTACAAAAGGAGGAAGGATTTTTGTTTAAAAAAAAAAAAAAGAGCTCTCAAAAAAAGAGCTTGCATAGAAGCTTTTAATCAAAAAGAGGGAATTTAGTAAGGGCTCTATTACTAAGAATATATTTAGGTTAAAGTTTTTTTCAAATCTCCTGGAGTAAGACATACTTGTAAAAACATTGGTAATGCAGCTTATTCACTAAATATATTTTAATGAGGTTGGGACTGTCCAGAACAGCAGACTAGCCACTGTCCACAAGAATTTAACATATCTGTGGAAGATATGTTTTTTTGAATAAGAAGCACATGCTCTGTTTCAAAATTTTAAGTTAAAAAAATCAGGTTTTAAGAGATGCATTTCTTTTAATGTATAAAAGCATTGTCAAATCATAGTCATTTTTGCATTCCTGATTCTCAAAAGAACAATAAAAAGAATAACTTATTTTGTTAAGAAGTTTCACTTCCTAGCTTCTGGCTTCCCCCACGTGGCTCTAATATAAAGACTCTGCCCCTGGGAGTATGTTTCCAAAGTCTTTACCTCTAGGATGACGCACAACTTTCCATTAGCTAACTGCATCAGGAAATGGGTAAGGTGGGCAAAAACCTCAGGAGTGGCATTCATCTGACCCTAAATAAATTAAAAAAAAATATTAAAAAGAGATAAAACCCTGAATCAAAAACATTGGTTAAAAAACCCCATACAATCTGAAATATGTGGGTCTGAGTTGAATACTGGAACACTTGTCTCTCGTATCTAACATAATGCTGAACCAACTGCTTTAAAGGAAGGTGCAAAAAACCAACACAGTAATTACACTTATGGGATAATTTCTCTTTACATGTCTTGTTGTAGTATTTAATGAGCTGGAGTTAGCTTAAAGACTCAAACGTGTATTTTTAGCTTGGTCAAAGTGAATTTCACCTAGCAATCACAGGACATTTAAGAGGTAGGACTATTTTGCAAACAGATTAATGACTGACAACACAAGGGCCACAACAACTTACTTACTTCAGGGTCTCCAATTCCAGAATCATATCCAGAGGAGACAAGAACCAGTTCAGGATCAAACTGTTATAAAACAGAGAAAGTTGTAGCACGTTCCTATGTCCTATTTTCAGTTTCATAACAGATTTCAACTGTACCATGTTCAGCTATTTTTTTCAGCTAGGATATGAACACAAATAAAGACTTCACTTGAATAACTAAGATTACCCTTTTATTTTTTTCCTGCTAGAGAAGTTGCAGATCATTATATTGATTATTTAAATGCTAACATTCCATAAATATTATTCAGTTGATCAGGACATTATTCATACCAGCAGAAATAATATGTTAACTGTGCTACTGGCAATGCTACTGCATTTCTACAAAACATTCAGTGGTACCTGCTTAAGAAGTACTTAGGAAGTAGTCTTTGGTTTTGCTATTCAAATAGCAGAGCTGTAAAAAATTACCTCAAAAGCCACTGGAAGCAACACATGGAAAAATGCAGCAAGATAATCTGAATTTCCCATCCCAACCTGCAAAATGTGAGAAATATAGGTCATACATTCCTGTTAGAATAACAAATTTTCTAA
>NW_010100008.1:0-5886 GCF_000699245.1 Pterocles gutturalis | reverse complement strand
GATAGTCTCAAAAGTTAGAAATAAGGAAACCGTATGAAGTCAAGTAAAACAAATTCCATTTAAGTAAAGTGCATAAATATGTACTGAAATATCCTGAAACACTTTCTGCTTTGATGCCTAGCCAAGATATTCAAGAAAAAAATAATGTACATGCCTTTTTTTTTTCTAAACACTATCATATTTTGAGCCATATTTCTTAGCAGACAGTCCACTGAGGTACACTGTGCTAAGATATCTGCCAAGCATGTGAAGCCACGCCCTTCTCAGAAATTGTTATGTAAAGCATGAGAAAGCAAGCTATTGCATTTGCTTTGTTGTTGCTCTGTAAACAACATTTACCTTATTCCAAGGCAAATTTATGTTAAAACCTTTTCCTTTTCCCAGACCCACAGTATCAGAATCAGATTCTTTGAGTGATGGCCAGAATTCTTGATGTTCATAGCGATGCCAGGAAAAATACAAAACACTGAAAGATATAAGAAACGAATCC
Source organism: Pterocles gutturalis (assembly GCF_000699245.1). Classification (NCBI taxonomy): domain Eukaryota; kingdom Metazoa; phylum Chordata; class Aves; order Pterocliformes; family Pteroclidae; genus Pterocles; species Pterocles gutturalis. The sequence continues at coordinate 5,396 of NW_010100008.1, read as the reverse complement.
AACTTGTTGAAAAGATTTTGAAACTGACTTTATATCCCAAACCTAGTGGCCATATTGACTAAAAGCATGAAAACAGAATCATCCTTTCCCCTTAATTCTCTTAACAGACTTGGACTGCAAAACTTGGTATAGTAGGTCCTATGCCAAAATTAACCTAGGACAACTGCTAAAAACTAATTGTATGCATGCAATCCTTTCACATCAAAGACAAGGCATTTTCAGAAGAGCAGACTTGTTTCTAGAATCTAATTCTGTGTCTTTTCAGAAAACAATATAAAGCTCGTGTGTTTTATCCCACTACTACTTGAATACTTGATCAGAGATTCTTGACTAGAGAGAATAAAGATAATGTGAATTCTGTCACAGAGGGATCTTACTACTGCCAAACCAAGGTAGTCATATTGCCCATTTTGACTGTTATTCCTTACAATAGAATAGATTTATGTATTTATTTTTTTTAGACTTTTCCCTCTATTTGATAACAAGTAAAAACAACAGAGTGACTAAAATAGCAAGGAGAATGTTTTGTTTTGTAAGATTCTAGTTTTATAAAGTTAAGAAATCTTATTCATTACAGAGGAAAGCAATATTTAACTAGCTAACATAAAAAATAAATAAGATTTCCTTCAAACCTTGGATCCTCTTCAAATATATATTGGGTTCCTTGCCCATGGTGCACATCCCAGTCAACAATTAGGATTCTGCACAGATTAGTAAAAGAGAACATTCAGCAGAAGAACCACAGCATCTTGGTCTAAAGGAGGTACAGATGAATAATATTTTTCTGTCCCAAAAGGTATGTGACCCTCAGAGAGCTCTAGACATTAATCTAAAATAGTACAATGTCAGTTATCTAAATGCTGTACTTGGATATGATAAGCTTCTCTAGGGTCAACCATGCACTTACCTCTGTAGACCATATTTCAGTTTTGCATATTCTGCTGCAATAGCAACATTGTTGAACAAACAGAACCCATTAGCTGCATTTCTCTGGCTGTGGTGGCCTGGAGGTCTAAAACAAAGTTTTAAATGGTTATTCACAACAAAGGAAATTTTGGGGACAAGTGAACTCTTTCTCACGTATTTTCTTACCTTACTAATGCCATTCCATTGCACACTTTTCCTGACATCACAACATCCACCAGCTGCAAAGTTGCTCCTACTGCTAGTCTGGCACAGCGATAAGTGTTCTGAAAAAGAGAATCACTCAGTTGTCATCAATCACTCATAAGCTTGTTTTAAACTAATCACACATGACGTGGTTTTGCACCCCAACGGCAAACTGTCTTGACATAAGTCTACCCTACTGAGGTTGTACGCAGATAGCTGAAAGCAGAATTTTACAACACAAATTCCAATACTACCTGTGACTGTCATATCCTTTATAAGGATGTTCTCTCTGGAGCAGTTAAGAAACATGAGATGGACATATTGAACTGACTAGTGGAATAACATGGCATCTTTGAAAATAATGAAAGAAACCTTACAGAAACAAAACACAAAGACTTCGCCTCCACTTCCTGGCACAACATTTAAGAGCGACTGTTACCAAAATGGGATTTACAGGTCACTAAGGGTCTACAGTGACATTAAGTGACAAACATAGAGCTAAAATTTGAGTAGTGCCCTATACTTGCATGATGCAATTATAGAATAGATGACAGGACACTTAAACCAATTTAAATTACAGCATTATACTAAACTTGAAACAGGTAACAATAATGTCATAAATATATGTAAGTTTACTTAAATAGAAAAACATGTATGGCTAATTTTTCCCTACTTAGGAAAATGCCACTCAGACGCAAAAACACAACTCCTTTTAAGTCCCAACAGGGCAAACAGTTTAACTTACACACCGGATGAAAGAAAAAAGCATCATAATTTCCAGAGACTCTTTTCAGTTCCTCTTCATTCATCGTCTGGGTGCTTTTCGCCACTTCCAAGTGTTCCAAACTGCAGAGGAGAGAGAGATTAACACAATACTTAACTAAGCAAATAGACCTATGAAGGGGCTTTCTGTGAGACTTCACAAGTTTAATAGATACTCTGCAACACTAGTTGCAGGATATAGTGAAAAAAAAAGGAGCACTATGAAAGTAACAGTTCTTTGGATGTCTTAAGAATGTGACATTCTTCTCCCTTTTCCAGTGGCAAGAGCAATTACTTAAAAAAAAAAAAAAGGCTCTTTGTTCATAATGCACAATCTATTTTGCGATCCACACTACACATGGATATCATCCCAACAAGAACTAAATTAGCATTCTGACAGTCATCAGTGTGAATTATAACTCTGAGAATGTGTGCCTGGTGCTCCCTTGTCCTATGGAAAACAAGTATTTGAATGAATCCCTTTATCAGGTGTGTACTAACTCCCCTTTTCCACTGGTTCAAGAGTGCAATAAGTACTAAGGCACTAGAATCAACGTTCCCCAATTCTCTGTCAGTGCTCTCCTGCCCTTGTGTAGTGAGCCAGAAATAGAGGCCGACGGCATCTACTCTTCCACCTGTACCCTAATCCAGGACGCAATGACCACATGCGTTCCTCTAGGGGGACAATGCCAAAGCAACCAGAATTTCACAGCAAAATGAGAAACACTAGTGCTACCGAATGGAAATAAAGCTAAACAGTGGCTTCAAAATGAAGGCATTAATAGGAATAAAACCATATGAACCTGAATTACTATATAATAACTAGTTTAACTTCATCAGCTGCCTTCTAACTGTGAACACAAACATTTATATAGGAGATACAAGTGTGTTTCAATCTTAAAGTGTTTTATAAAGGAAAGAGCTCTATTATCTCTAGCTTACCTATGGAAACCAAGACAAGACTTAGTGAAGTCATTTTTCCCCAGTAATCTAGCAGGAGCAACTCAACTGGAAATAGTGATCAAGCCTCTTCTGTACCCAATCAGCAATGTATTTACTACGAAAGTAAATTATATGGGTGCACAGCGCTAATTGCATTCTAACAAACAAGTATGTTTTTAGAAAAAATACCATTCTGGAACATGAAAATTTAGACATGACTTGGGATCAAGCTATGCTTATCACAGGTGTCGGGGCCTCAAGTGCATCGCTTCCCTCCAGAGATTTGTCTGCTGGGTTCAGAACTAGCAGAGACAGCAGAGCAGATCACCTTGAAAGTAAGAGCTGGAAGGAGCCTCAGCGGAGGCTCTTTCCAAAGAGCTCTGCTAAGAAATCTCAGCAGAGGCTCCCCCTCCTTCCCCTGGCACCTGCTTTTAAGCTAAGGCTCTCACCCTTGGCTACACCGCAACTGCGTTGTGCAGCCATGTCTGTGTCTGGCCATGAACCCCACTAGTCTGGACCTGGTCCCTGACCTGTGGACTGACTCTTGACCTCAGACCTGACTGTGTCGCTACGGTCTCATTGGGCAATCTCAACTCATGGCTTAATCTGGTTACCATCACTAGACGTGGGCTGCTTGCCTCACTTGAGTGTTGTGGGATTGTGCCCTTGTTTGTGAAGCCACTGCCTCTGGCTGCTTTGTCATCATGCTCTGTTCCCTAGTTCCTTTGCCTTTCAGAGAGGGCTGCCCCTGCCACTCCCCCACAAGGGCAAATAGCAGATTCATACTTCAGCACCTTCACCATGCTCAACATTACTTGTCTAACTTTAAGTGTGACAAATTTTCCATCGAAATTACCGGAAGTCATTGAGTTTTGGAGCAGACCTTTTCAAATGGAGCAAAACATGACCTGGAGATATGAGATCTGTTATTTCATTTAATTAATCTGAATGGTGATGAAGGTAAGTTTCAGACCTGTGAACCAACAGGATCTCCTCCTCGCTTCCTTCTCTGGCAGGCACACAGACACATCTTTCCACAAGATGGTAAGATTTAAGCTGCTCATAGGATGATGACAGTCTTTCTGGCACTTCAATATCACAAACAGGACTAAAAATAAGCAATAATTATATCAACTACAATACCATAACAGCACAGCCAACAAATACACTTCATAATGCCTATCTTTTAACTTCCCATTGTAAGAAGATTCATTACCCTCATAGAGGGACATGTGAGAGTAAAAGAAAAATAAAATCTTTAAATACTTTTTGTTTTGGAGTTGAGGCAAAAAATTGTTCTAAAATATGTAAGCAGAAAATTATATATGGTTCTTAAATAAAAAAGAAACACAATATAATCATTTTTTGTTTCCTCTCTCACCGCCGAAAGCAGCAATGCTTAACTACAGACACAGGAATGTGGAAAGGAAAAGCTGTACATTACAATGAAGGTGAACAGAGAAGAAGTGGGTTTAGGAAAGAAGACAATAGTGCAGTGTTACTCTGAGCACTGCAAAGGTACTGGTCTAATTTATGAAAATTACAGCCAGTGGTATATACCAATTTCTAACTTAATTGATGGGTTTCAGCTGAGTATATCTACATACACAATTTAATTAGTTTAAAATGCTTTATTTAGGGGACCACTTAGATGCTTAAAGCTAACGTTTCTTATTAAGGCCTACCAGGGTGGAGGCCTACAGCTTCTCAAATCCAGCTTCGGACTATCATTACGGCAATTGGGAATATTTTTTTCTCCAAAAGGAGACTTTCTGTTTACTAGTAGAATGACAGGGTATCTATAACTAGGTATTTCCTACTACACGTACAAAAACCACATTTACTTGGCACTTCACTCAGAAGTCCCCAATAAGAACCTACTCATAAAAAAGGATGGCAGTGACTTACTCGCTCCAAAGTAGTTTATGAGTGGTCATCTCCTCATCATAGATCAGCGCTGTTCCCGAAGCCATTGCTACAGACAGACCAAAACAAAAATCCCAAGACTCACATTTCAGGCAAGATTAGCAAACATATATTAAAACAAACAATGTATTAGCTAGTGAGGATATATGCACACAGTGTATCTGCCTGCATAAGAAGTTTGTGCTTTAGATTGTGTACTTGGAACAAAATCAAAGAAAATTGTTTAGGACTCCTCCTGACAAGCCTGCTGAGAGAAGCAGCAGTGCAAAGCTAATGACACAGACCTTGAAACTGGATGCAAGCAGGCTGTATTCACAATTACCTGAACTTTCAAAACCTCAGCAGGGTGCAGGGGTTACGCCATCTCTCCGAGCCCGTCCAGCCCACCCTGAGGGCCTTCCACAGACTGTGGAGGATCTGAGCACAGGCCTCCTCCTCCCACTGCACACAGACACTTACCTGTCACGGCTGAGGTGAAAGGAAACAGCTACTTGTGAAAACTCAAGTTATAAAGTAACAAATTATAAAAAATAGGATTTCAAACACCATGGAGAGAACAACTACAGGGATCTGGTGTGTTTAAAACTTCATCGGTCTTTCAAAAACCCAAGAGAGGCATTTAAGAGAAACAAAGAAACCGATGCGAAAGACAGAGA
>NW_010100007.1:8522-56478 GCF_000699245.1 Pterocles gutturalis | reverse complement strand
CCCCCCCGCCCAAACACTCGATAAACCTCAGTGCAGTGGGGTGCAAAGGGCTGAGTGTTGCAAGATCGCTGTGCGTGGGGATGCGTGTGCGCTTTCTGCCTCCCGGTAGCTAAACCAGCCGGGTTTGTGCGTGGAGTAAAAAAAATAACAAACTGCAATCGTGGTGGTTTTTCACTGGAAGTTAAAAGCTCGATCCCTGGTCTAATCTGCTGTGTGCTTAGAGCAAGTGATTGAATGAGCTAACATCTCTATTTCTTTCCTGTAAGGTTTTTCTCCCAAAAATAACATGCGGTGCGTGCGGTGCGCTGAGGAGTTTTAGGAAATAATGAAGTTAAGAAAACTTTGATCATGTTAAAGATAATTTTGTTAAGAAACTATGTATTTTGTGGTGGAAAACATCTTTGATAACATTTAAGTGTTTCAGACAAGGTGATGCTTTATTCAGAATCCTGTAGTATTTTTTTTTCTGAGGGGTGGTTAAAGTCCACGTGTAATGAAGTTGTGCACTAGTGGCACCGACAATGATTTTTCCCTAAAGAAAAGTTTGTAATTAGTGGAAACTATAATGAAATTTCTTGTCCAGCTTGAATTATTTACGTTTGAGAGAAAGAGGGACCCAATTTTGTTAATGTGGGTGTTCTGAGGGCAGTTGCAGTTTGTGAAATCAGTTTAAAATGTAAAATTGTTTTAAAATTCTGTATCCTTCAACTTTTCTTTCTAAGTGGAGGAAACTCGCTTAGGCATGTTTTTTTACTGCTTTAATGAATGAGTGGCACATATGTCAAAAGGATTCGGTGTCCAACTCGGAAGCTGTTTTACTCATTGCTTTCCCCTCCCCTCAGCACTAGACAGCAGTGCATGTGGTCGGTTTGTTAAGACTGAGTTTACACTGCATCTTTTTTTTGGATTTAGAAGAACTGAGGGAACTTTTGTGTCTGTATTTAATTAAAAGTTGGTGTACCTTGAAACAAAAAAAAAAAGTTCAGATGATGATTTAGTTTATGGTGAAGCACTGCACAGCTGTAATTAAACTAGACTGTAAATTCATCTTTTGTAGTAACTTGTGCGTACGCTATTTTAAATTAGCCTCCTCTAAGGTAAAGGTAGATATTTAGGTCTCTTAAGGATTACTGCTTACATTTTTTTATATAATCTGGAAACAAATCTGTGAGATACCTTTCAGTTAACACTTTGTTCGTATCATTAAACACAGCCTAGTTTTGTGGTGTCCCCCCCCTAATATAAACGGTTTATTTAGATGCTGTCTGGGATGTACAGTGCAATAATGCTGAAGTAAGGTAACAACGTTTTGGATGTTTTTGGATGGGGAACCTGCAGAGAAGTTCAGGGATGCAGTTTTACATGTAGGTGTTCCCTTTTTATTTTAGGATGGTAGTGTTGCAGAGCAGTAGAAAAAATAGAGTTTCAATAAAAGTTATCTATTCTGAGCACAAGATTAAATAACATCATTTAGTCCTTACGTTTGTGTCATAATGCAGGGACCTTGGCAAATATGCTTAGTTTTTCTGTGTGACTGTAATCTGAGTGTACCGAAATTGAGACTTTTTTTTGTCACATGGGAAAAAGAAGTCTTCAAGAAAATCACGCTCTCCTAATAGCTAAAATGCGTAGTCAGATTTCTGCCAATTAATGTATCCATGTAATAGGGGGCAGAAATATTTCATCAGTCAGTTTGCACGTTCTAACAGATGAATCACGAAACATATCCTTTATTTTCAAAGGGGGATTAATTTTGGATGGCCAGCTAGTCAGCAAGTGCAGGAATACATGGTAACACAGTTTAGATATTGCTGGTCACTTGTACCTCTGTGTTTCATGCTGTAATTTCATCATAATTTAATGAGATATTTAAGTGTTGATGTCAGTTTTCTGGGCATGTTCTGGGTATATTCAAAATCTGTAAGACTTTTTTTTTTTGTTGTTAAGGAGAGCTAGAAGGAAACCTGTTGTATCATTACCGGTTTTGTACGACACTACAGATGTTGATCTGACTTAGCGCTGAATATAGTTGAAACCATTCATTATGAATGTCCTCTAAAAATCTTCTTAAAAAAAAAAAAGACGTTTTACAAACTGTTTCCCTGTTTGGAAAGAGTAATACTCTGTAGGAACTGTATAAACAGTTGTTTTAGCCACTTTCCTTATTGTTTTTCATAGAAAGAATTCATACAAACACATCATTTATAAATCTTGTGAAAACAAGCAGAAGAGAGGATACCATAGCAGAATGAATCATTTATGCTTGTTTTGTTCCTTCACCATTGCTGTGGTGTCACATTAACTCAGTGCCATTTTAAATGTACGGTATTGCCCCAAAACCAGGGGGGTTAAAACCAGTAGAGTTTGTGTTCAGAAAGAGCTGAACAAGCTCCTAAGCTGCTGCTCATCCTCACCCAAGCTTGTGTCTGGCCTGGCAACCAGAATAACTGGAACTCGGAACATGGCATGCAATCCGACTCCCTGAAACACTGCACGGCAAACTACCTCTTTTACGGCTGGCTTGGAGTGTTGCTCCCTGGCAGGGTGTAGTTTGATGTTCCCTTAAGCCAGTGCTGTTTCTGGAAGAAAAGAAGAAAAGAAAAAAAAAAAAGCAACAGTCTGTAGGCATTTGCTCTGCACTGCCTGACGTTTGTGGGTGACCTTGATTAGGAAATCGATCTGTCTCAAAAATAATCTTTTTTTTTTTTTAAAAAAAAGGCTGTTATGCAGCTGGATGAGTTTTGTGTGCTAGCTTGTTTGTATCCGTGCAGATGTGTCTGATGTGACAGTATCCTTACAGGCAGAAAGAAGTGTTTGGAGTAGAGGGCAATGTGGATTCTGTCTGTCAGGTTTCTGCAGAACGCTGAAAACTATGGGGGGCACCCAGAACACAAAATGAAAGGTGGCTCTGGGCAAGGGCTGCCAGTGGGTGGATTTGGAGAGAGGTGTCCAAGCGCTGCTGCTTCTTCTCTGTCCTGTGCAGTTGGTGTTCTGTGTTTTAAAGGGGTGAAGAAGATGGATTTGTCTCTCTTTTTTTTTTTTTTTTTTTTTTTTTTTCTTTGAGTCCTGCTTTTACTGTGCAGAAGGGGCTGGGTTGGTCCTTTTGCTAGAGCTTTTGCCCGGTGGTTGTGCTAGGCTTCCGTGGTCTCGGGAATTCAGGCTGCGGCTGAAGCTGTGGGTTTAGGTAGCTAGAAGGTATCGTTTGGCTTTCCAAAATGTGAATGGTGAATCCCCGCAGAGTACAGTGGGTGAATGTGGGTTGGTTAACTTGAAAAAAAAAAAAAGGAAGTCTGGGAAAAGTGGCATAGAACTGAAGTTTGGATCTATATGACAACATGCAGATAATGGAATAAACCTCACAGCTTTTGTCAATCACTGGTATTTATTCTGTGCATTCTAGGCACTGTTATGGAGATTTTTTAGAATGGATCCAGCCATTTTCCTATTAAGAAATACAGTTTTTGTAGGCAGTTGCTTAGACACCCTGCTTTTTCCATTCACGGAACTGTTAAAATGCTTGTGAAGTTAAGTGTGGTTTTGGTTATAGGTAAACTAAGCAGTCTGATTTCTGTTTAGTGGTGTACAAGCAACATGCTGTGTCGTACAAAATGGCCAAATCTCTTGTAATAGAAGTTGCTGGCCTTGGGCCATTGGATTATAGTCATTTGTCACTCGAATGCCATTTCAGCAATGTAGATGTTCATTTCCAAAGAATTAAACATGCTAGAGCTGCGGTTTTTTCTTTTTGGTGGAAGTGTTTTATGTGTGATCATTAAACATACAACTGGGGATTAGGGAACAAAGGGTTATGCTTCGTGGTGGAAAAAAAAGTGTGTATATATATATATATATATACACACACAAATACTCCATAATGGAGTAGTGGGATTAAAATTGGGATTCTAAACCCTATTTTTATTTTATGAAAATGTAACATATGCATTGAAGACTGTGTTTTAAGGATCCCAATAATGGGGCTGCGTTGGTTATTTTAAAAACACCTTAAAGGGTTTTGTTAGATTGACTCTCATGTTAATATATTAACACACTAATAGAGTAAAACTTTGAAGTACGTTAGTCTTTTTCATTTTTTATTTGATTTTCTAATACCTAATTTAATTGCAGATGTTCTTGATATTTTAAATACATGTAAGAACTTTTCCTCCTTGTTTGACAATGTAAGATATATTGATCTTTGGTGTGTGCTACAAGGTCTGTTTTTCTTCACATCTAGTTAGGCAGGAGGTAGCTTAAATCACAGTGGCCCTAACCAAGTGTTTGTGTAAGGCTTATTTAAATCATACACCTCATGGAGAAGCACGTGTTTAACATAAAATTAAGAAGGGCCTTCTTAGGATCCTATGATAGTCACAGATGTTAGTGCTGTACAGATTGAAAGAAATGTGCAAGAGTGCTTTTGGGAATTTTGCTGCCTGTAGTATTGTATGTGAACTCGTATGGTGTATGGAAGTTTTAAAAGAAGCATTGTATGTTATTTACATTGAAATGATGGTAGGAGAGAAAGGGATGTGGATCAGCTTCCCTTGAATCTCATGTTAACACAAATTGGAAAATCACTTCAGGGTTCTGTAACTCTTTTTTACTATGTTAAAAAAGTAACCCCCCTGGTTGGGGTTCAGCTCTGAGGTGGAAGAGGAGAATGTCCTGTCTGTAAGAAGCTGTTAGGAAGAACGTATCTCTAAAGGTTGTTTGAAAAGATGTATTTAAAAAGCATATAAGAAAGTAGGTTTTCTTCCGAGAATTGTGTGTATGAAAGACTGCTCTCTGTTTTACTTGAACTAGACTGAACACACTAGCAGAAATAGCAAGGCTGTATTCCCTCAGTGCAGCGGGCGTGTTTTTTCATACAACATTTAGAGCCTGCTGTAGTGATTCACAGATGTCTTGCTCCATTTTTCCCCAGGAATGTTGCAGGCTGGCAGTGGATTTACCAGTGTAACTTAAAATACAGACGCTGTGTATCATTCATACAAAGAAGTGAAGGCTTTTGTAGTGAAAACGTTTTGTCCTGTTGGAGTGGGATTCCTTTGTAGGTAGTGTAGCAACGTGTTACCAATAGTGATTCTTACAGTGTTAGGGTAGTGTTCTTATTTCCATGAGTACTTAACAGCTTTGCCATGTGCACATACCTATCTCAGCGGGAACACGTATATAATTTGCTCTTTAGCCTGTAGTGCAAAAATATATGCATTGAAAAGTCCTGGAATGCAGGTGGGATTAGCAGGTATCGGATGACAAGAGTGAGTTCAGATGTGCTGACTCTCATTGTGTGGATGCGTCAAGACTTCAGATTCTGTACGTGGTATCAAACCACAGATATTCTCGCTCCGGGTTGTCTGGTGAAGCAGAGTTCCTGTTGCACATGGCTCTTGTTTGAACAGGCTGAGTGTAAGTTTTAAAGAAGGAAATGAATTCAAAGCTAACCTTTTGTACAAGGTGGGATTTAAAGAAATTACTCTGACAGGGAAATAGGGGAGATGGAGACACGATCTTGATAATGCTTTTGATTCTTGCTGCAGGTATTAGGAGGGATGGAGAGGAAAATGAAAAACTTCAGTTGCTTAGCTTGATGGTAGCAACAGGCAATTAGATTAATTATGTTCAAATAATGTTTTTGGACCATGCTGCTTAGGAGGGTATTTGGTTAAAAATGATGCTATACCGGTACATAATATGGGCTGTTCTTGTCATTTTAAATATGAGTAGGTATGATAAAAGGAGAGGGAAATAAAGCAGAGAGAAAAAGAGCCATTGTCAGCACAAGTTACAGCTGAATTGCAAGAAGAATCAAGTTCTCTTGAGTTCAGTCTACTTCAGCCTATCCATTAAATCATATGGTTTCCAAAAATAGCTAGCTGTTACCAAAGAAAGTAAGAAATTGCACTGTAATGTCCTTAAAGCGTGGAAGACCTCACCTTCTGTTCCTCTGCTGCCTTTGGGATATAAAACCAAAGCTGCCACTGTTTGAAAATTTCAGTGGGGCACTGTAGTTAATTGTTACAAAGTTGGAAAAAAGCCAGAGACAATTTACTTAGGCAATTCCCAATACTCATTTTCTTCTTCTTGGCTAAAGGCTGTGACCTTAGTCTGTTGCCCCATAACAAGAAGTTTAAGCCTCCATGAATCGCAGGTAGTGGAAGGCTCCATAATAAAACTTAATAAAGAAAGGACTTACGTGGTTAATATGCTTTCATAGCAAGCAAGGATGAGATACATAAAATTATCATCCTGGCATTGTAAGCGACAGAAAATGTAGGTGCAGCAGAATCATAAAAGTGTGAAATGGGAGTAGTCAGCTTTCAGAGCAGAAGAAGTAAAGCCGCTGAGTTTGCTCATGTCAACAGGTTTGCGTTCTCAGTCTTTTGAACTTTACCTTTGTTCAAACACAGCACTGAATTGTGGTGGTCACTCTTGTTGCTGCAAGTCAAAATGGCTGTAAATACCAGATGCTGGCATGCAGTGTTTCAGATGTTGCCGGAGACTCAGAGTTTCCTTAATTGGGGAGGATGAAGGCAATGGACATGTATTACACTTAATACTAATGATTGTCACATAAAGGCCATTATGGTTTTCTGCTTTGGTGTAATTGCATTCTTTAAATAGAGGTTTCCCTGAGTTCTCATCAGTGCTTACCCTGTAGGTGGATGAGGGAGAGGATAGAAGGTGCTGGAGTTGCAGATGTGCTTGTGGAGGTGAGGAGTGTGAGCAGGGACGCTGCAGACAGCAGCAGCCTCTGCTGTGTCCTAGGGAAGTGGTGCCTCCAACTCCTCCCTGGATGGAGAGGGTGCATAAGCTGTTGGTTGTGTACTCTGATCTCATAGCATTGTGAGCTTTGTCAGTAATAGTGCGCTCTGGATTAGTCCCTTTTTCCCCCTCAGAAAGCAAGAGAATTTCAGTATCTTCAGTGTTGTAAATGTGTTGGGAAATATCTTGAGTGCTCTGTTCTGCATTCTGTTTGTTCATATGTGCAAGAAAAATCTGAATGCTAACAGAAAATCTCGTCTAAGGAAAGACATGAAGTAGCACCACTATCTGTGTTATTCTTTTGAAATGAGTACCTAAAAAAAGTCTTAAAATTGACAGCGTTGTTATCGTACAGTAAACCTACTGTCATATTCATACCCAGTTTTTAATGCTGCCATTTAAAAATGTGGGCATTTAATATGCATACTATCTGTGTTTTAGTTGCAGCAGAGTATTAATCTGTGCATTCATTTTAACAGCTATCTTGCATCTACATAGAATTGTGTTGCAGATACTTAAGCTCTTAAACTATCTCAGGAGGAGGTGGCATATGTGTGGTGTCCCAATTTTCATTTTAACTTGCATGCCACTTCAAAATACAAAGTTGCTGTCATGGGCAGTGCCAGATCCTCTCAGGTTTCCCCCTGCCACTTATCACATGTCAGGCTGGTAGAGGAGATGGATGGCTGTATATATACTGAGAATCAAAACAATAGGTGATGTCCTCAGTTTCTGTCTGCCGGAGGGACATACAGCATACAAATTTGTCATGTGGTGAAGTAGCGGAAGGGGCTTGAGAGTAAGAACCCCTGTAGAATTACTCTCAAACTTGAGCAGTTACAGAACTTAAAATATAGGAGCCTTTATTATGTGGTGCTAGTTGTTTATTTCTGTGATCCCCTTGAGTCATTTACCAATCACTGGTTTTTGCCGTTCTCTGGTTTATTTTTGGCTGTTTCTCTAGGAGATTATAACCCATTTTTGCAAAGGGGAAGGTGTCATTCTTCCTCGCTCCTGGCCACTTGCATCTTTTGCTTTACATTGGCTCCTCACCTTCTCTAAAACCTCTTTCCCACAGGGGAGAAAGAAAAAATCTGGATTATTTTCTCTCGGTTTGAGTATAATCATCTTGCTGATCAGTTCAGCATGTGCCAGAACTGGCACAGAGAAGAGGTAGGATTGTAAATCCAGCAAAACAAAAAGTCGAGTAAAAACTGTGTGGCCTTGGTGAATGGAGCAGGTGGTGCTTATTTTTAGTGATCAGCCAGGGTTTTTTCCTCTTACTGTCACTGTTAAATGCGTGGTGTCTTGCCATGGTGGTTACTCTTGTACAAGCTCTGGGTAGCATTAGCTTTTGCGTTGTCTTCTTTTATTCTTGGTGGCTGATGTGGTTTTGATAGGACTTTGCACCACATTTAGGTTAATAGTAAACTTTCTAAGTTGAATCTCAGTTGTAGGTCTGAGCATATTCAGCACTTGCAAAGTTTAGGGTTGAGGTACAAAGTTAGTCCAGAAGAGGCGTATCAGTCCTGGGTAGGTGGGCTCAACTGCCTTCTGAAGGTGCTAATCTGTATTCCTGGTCAGGATGAAGACCAGATCGCCAATTTTTACCACAACTTATCTTAGCCATCTTAAATCCTGCCCTGAGTAATTCCTTGTGAAGAGCATTGTGTGGGTGACTTGTCTAGCTGTGGTGCTGTTAGGGATAAATTTCGGTTTTCCACATTTAGCTGCAGTTATTCAGAGGCTATCCATGCTTTTCTTACTTTTCTTTATCTTCCAGTGTATTTTTCAGCTTGCTTGACAAACTGGAACAGCGGTCTCCTTACTGCCCAGGGTGGAATTGTCCCCTGGGACAGGTCTGTATTGATCTTGTGAGGTATTGGTCCTCTGTGAAGGTCTGAGTAGTGGAAATAAGAAAAGAAAATATCAAATGTACACAAACTAGCAGGAATCAAACGAAGATACAATTGATCTTTATTTTTGTGCAGGTTTGCTTGATTTTACAAGCATAATTTTTAGTGTAATTTTCTTATCTGAAATAATAGGGTGCTGTCCTGCATGGTGCTGTATCTGCATGGTTAGCACCTTCATGTACATGGATCAAGTGCGTGGAGCAATTTGCAAGAGAGAGAGAGTATTATTAAAGGAACTAAGATACATGCTGCTGAAACTGAACTAAAGAGGTTTCTGACAACAGCAGAAGGATTATGTGATTCCAGAATTATGGGTGATAATTCAGCTTTTGGAGAGGAGAGTGGTCTCTCAGGCACAGACCGGTTCTTTCCATTTCTTTTTTTCCCTGTGCTGCCTCTGTCCTGTGTCATCTCTTCATCTGACTTGTTCCTCATCTTTGGCCTCATCAAGCCAATTGTAATATCCTTCTTGAACCACTTAACAGTGTGCTTATATTCAAACTTCTTTAACTTATTCAAACTCAGAGTCTTGTTGCGCTTTTTCTTCCCAGAGCTCTACCTCCGTTTTTTTCTTTTTAATAAACTCTTCCAACTCTAGATGTAGTAGATTTACTTTTTAAAATTATGGTTTTGAATGATAAAAGTTGCCTATGAGGTAAACCCAGGTACAGTAAGCACAGAAGAAAGGCTTTCCTCTGCCAGGGCACTGCCAAGCACCTCTGAAGCTTGCTAGCTGGAAGCCATTCCAGGGAAAGCCTGGCTTTGTTCTGGTAGCCCAGAGCATCGTGCCTTGCTGGGTAGGAATGTACTGGCTCCTCGATCCTACAAACTATGCAGATGGTAAAAAAGATAGTGTGTGTGCTGTTCTTTCACCTGGAGGAATTGAGAGAAGCTTGTTGAAAACAATTCTTCAAAATATTAGTTGCTAAAATACCTGTTAAAGATTTTGTAAGCTTCAGGAAAAAATGATGATTCCATGTCTGGAATTCCGGTGGACTGCTGTGAGGTGTTCAAAGACAATTTGCTATTTAACGTGGCCAAAGCAGTGTTTTTGAGATGCAAAACTGATTTTACTTCCATGTTCTTAGAAGTTTGTTCTGCTGTAGGTATCTGGCACCAAAGTTTGCAGCCCTAATGATTTTAGTCTGGCAGAGGAAAAAAATGTCTAACAACAGGGTTTTTCTGCTGGGAGGTATTAGATAAAATTAGTAAGAGATTGTTTTGCCTGCCCCACCTCTCATAAAAATAGTAGTTAAACTGGCTGTGTTCTTGAGTAACTTCATGTTCCAGCTTCTCTTTCCTCAGTGCTTATCATGCTACAGTACATCAGAATAATTCAGGTCTTAATTATTTTTGTTCTTCATTATAGGAAGAGTTTATAATTTGCACATTAGACTAAGTTAACTAGTTCAGTGGAAGTGGAACTTGAAGAGCTTGAAGTCAATGTGTTTGCACTATTATGAGCAACCAGCTTGAAGCTGGGGTTTTCAAACTCTTCGAGGGTGTGAAGTAGAGGCTTAGCAGTAGGTGTTTTACTGACCACTGTTCTTGAATTCAAAACTGAGGAAGGCCCCATCTATCCATTTTGGAAGAATTTACTTTTGATATTTGCAAGGACTGCTTGTTTGGAGAATTTAATAGGAAAGTATTTTTGTTTGGCTTTTGTTTTGATTTAACATCACAAGAAAATAGTTTGGAAAAAGTTACTTCTTTGGATCACTAGCAGATGTTCTGTGGGCTTGTACTGGTGGAGCTGCTGGTATAAAGGTGTCAGAAATTCCATCTTTTGCTCTCCAGAGAAGTAAGATTTGATGTAATCAGCTCTGACAAGGCAGTTGTTGCCATCTCTCTTTTTTACTGTCCGCAGTGCGCTTCCCAGGTGTTCCTGCTGTAGTCCCAAAGTGACTGCTCTTCACTGCAGCTCTTGTTTGTGTAACCAGTGGGTTCCAGTTGAAGGTCCGAGGAAGGTATTTTCTTCTGCTTGAAAAAGAGTAAATCAAAAACACCTGATGTTCTCTCATGGGATGCAAATTGAAAGGTGTATCAAATTTAGATGTACTCCTCCTGTCACTGGGCCATTGCTTTCGGATCACATAGAAGTGATAGAGCCACACCGCCTTCTTTATACTTTTTATTGTTTGCACAATAAAACTGTGGCTGCTTTTGGGCATGCTTTGTTTTTTTTTTTTTTTGTTCTGTGGAACAGAAGAAAAATATCAATTGAGGAAAGCTTTAAATGTTAAAGAGCAGATTTTTTTTTTTTTTTTTTTTCTGGGGCAGTCCCGCTTGGGAGGCCAGAAGGTGGGAGACTTTCCTTTCTGTGGCTGGGGGAAGTACACCACACTCAGAGATGCAATGATGTCTGTGTAAGATGATGGGTTATTCTTTATTCTCCCCCCTCCCACCCCCAAACTACAGTCAGCACTTTCAGCAGCTTCCTTGGCCTGGTTGCACTTATGGCAGCTGCTGTTTGTTTGCAGTGGAAGAATGCCAACAAGCACCTCATTTTTGGTAATAGACTGAAGAGAGTACATAAACAGAATTTGTTTGGGTGTAAGAAATTGGCTTCTGTTTTGGCAGTTTTTTATATGGTTATTGTTCAGTGTGTTGCTGTTATTTAAGTATGCTATGTAATTGATGAAAACAAATAATAATGAAAGAGCACAACCTGCTCTGCTTTTGTCAATGTTTGAATTACAGTCTTCAGGATAAACTGCTCAGACCCACTTTGTGCCCCCTTGATAGCGTCAGACTGTGGGAGCCGTTTGTTCATTAAGTCTGCCCTTCCAGTAATGCTATGGCTGTGACTGAAATTTCACCAGCCTGTGCTTTCATACTAGCCAGTGATCTGTTTTTTCCTCTGATCTGAAAATGAGCTTTTGAGAATGATCTTTTTTTTTTTTTTTTTCTAAAATGGAATCAATTCCCCTCAGATTAATTCATGTAAAATCTGTGGAAAATGCCTGACTTTTTTCAGCTGTAAGAGTTCTGGAATAACATCCAAGAAACCCTGAATTGGCAAAAAAAAAAAAAAAAAAAGGAAGGTACAGTCATGTACTGTATTTTTGAGCCTTGGCTTGCTTAAATGTTAGGCAGGCAGAGTTGCACTGACTCATGGGTTTAGTTGACCTACATTTACCTAGCTGTGATCTTTCTTTGGGCACTATGTAGATTAGTTAAATGTTCGTTGTAAGCTGTAGGCTCCTGATAAAGGACTGTAAGCTGTACTAAGAGTTTGCTCAGGTTTCGGTGCTTTTTCAGCTGTTAAAAGCTTTAATATGCAGCCACTCCACCTTAAAGTACAGCTTCACTTCCATGCATTCTTATTTTTACAAATGGACTTTATTTTTTCCATAAAGAGGATATATCAACATCGGGTTTTTTCAGAAACTGGTTTGCCTAAAATACCACTGTTTAGGCTGTGATACAACTGTAAATATATGGCTAGTGGTCTTTATAGCACCTAGTTGGGTTGTTGCTTGCAAATTAGGAATCTAAAAAAACCCCAAACAAACCTGTTTTTCAGTCTCACAATTTTGTCTGTGTTTTTATAAGCATTTTACCAATAACTTTCTTGGGATTTGGAAGTTAAAAAACCTTGTTGTATCAAATTAAATAATCATCTGTGTACTAAGGCTTGATGGATTTCACCTCAGGAGGAGGGGGAACCTGAGGGAAGGTTTTCCCTACACTTGCCAGAGAAAGACAAATCTTGACAAAATGAGAGAGACGGAAAGGGTAAAGGAGAAATAGCTTATTTTGCTGCTGGGATGACTAATGTAAGAGCATTTTCTCTGCTAATAAAACCCAAATGCAGTCATATGCATGTGCCCTTTTTTCCTTGCCAGAAACAGACTTCTGGTTCATTTTCTTCCTCTACTCCAGCCTATCCTGATAGCTTTAAGTATAAGTACACTTTGTGGAAGTAGCTCGGTGAGCAAGATTGTACAGCTTATGGTATACATAAACTATTTCATCATTTCCATTTATATGTGAACTAGTTTTGACTTGTTAGGCCTTCTGCTTGGATACAGTTAAATGATTCCTTGCTGCCATTAAGTAAAAGCTGTATTTTTAAGTCGTTTGTGGAAAAGCTGTTGAAGTGGGAGTATTCACAGCTTAAACTAATTTGACTGGAAGATCTGAAGCTGTTGGTTATTAGATGAAAGCCACGTTAATGCTTCTTGAAAGCAGAAGTTGACATTTCATTTTCCTAGCTTTCTTGTAGCACAGGTGATGCCAAGATGATGATGCATCAGCAGTGCTATTTCTTCCCATTTTTCTAGGACAACCAGCTGTGTAGCACGTACTCCTCCTCCTTGTATTCCTTCAGGAGAGAGTTCATGTTGCTAGACTGGAATACCAGCGGAGATTTCATTACAGGCAGTTGCGTACATTAGCATTCATTTTTTAGGTGGTTAAGGAGAGCACAGCAAAAAAACCGTTGACAAGGGGAGACCTTGCAGGTCAGGCATTTTAATCCTTTGAGGTCTTCGAAGAACTTCCCCCCCGGAATTAGTTCTGTTACTGCTGCTTTTGTTTGTCTGCATAGTTAAGATGCTGCTTAGTCAGTGATGGTCATCAGAGTTATTGTACGAAGGTAAAAGTACTCCTACTTCCATTCCTGTGTGGTAGAAAACAAATTTTCTTCTGTAGATTTATTTGGTTAATTTGTGTAATGTACTTTGTGTTATAATTTAGATGCAGTTAGTATCTTGAAGATGTCGTTGTGATGTCATTGATGACATGTTTTGTTCAAAGTGGTGTAAAATCTGCTGGAGTGCAGATGTATGTTGTACTACTGTAATCATGTTAGAGAGATTAATTTAGAAAGTGATTTCAGTTTTGTGACTGGAAGCACCAGTGACTGCCAGTCAGAAGGGTTTGGGGTGTTGCTCTAAAAGAGGTATTTAACATGAGGGTTTTTTTTTTTAAAGAGAACTAATGTTGGGAGGCAGGTCCTCAACACAAGGAAATTTGATCTCTTACAGTGTGTCAGACTGAACACTAAAATTGGTGACACCAGCTCACTACTGAGTTTTGGAAATGTGAGCTGAAAGTCCTTTCTGCTGTACTGGCTTCAATAGTCTAATTCATTCGATATTCTTAACTTGTATTGTAGAAAAATATATTGCCAGTGTGATATACTTTTAAAAAAAATTCTAATCCGCAGAGCATTTGTATAATATTCTAGTATCACAATTTTAAGTTCTTCAAGAAGAAGGCAAAGATGTAGGTCTTTTGATGTTTTTTCTTTAGTCACACAGGAAGGAGTTCAGAACTACAGTTGTATCTAGTTCTTTCAAACATTTTCAGGAATTTAGTTCTACTTTTTTTTTTTTTTTTTTTTTGGTACTTTCCAAAGCTGTGTGAGAATGTTTTGCATTCAATCCCCAAAATTTAATTGCAGAATCTTGATAGGTGGAAATAAGGCAAATAAATTAAATCTGAAGTACTGGTAACATAAGAAAGTTTAATTAAAAGCTGGAGCACCCATTCCACCAGCAGCTTCATGTGAAAAGAGATATCATTTTAGAACAGCACAAGGTGTATTTAGTTTTGCATTGACTTTTTGTTAAATTTATGTGCTATTTATTGTTGGTGTCAGTATCTGAAAGGAGAGATTTTGTGTGTAGCTTGGTGCTATCTCATTTTTAAGGGTTATTCAAGCATTGTTTACTTTTATTTTCATCCATGGTCTCATAGGTGTGAGTGTCTGCAAGAAGGCTTTCACATTTGAAAAGTCCCAGAAGTTAAAAACTTGTGTATCTTGAAACTAGCATTTAAAAAAGTGGGGAAACTAACCCTTGTGAATAATTTTATTTTAAAGTGGTTGGTGGTTAAAAATCATTATGGAAGATGCTAGATGAAAAAAGCCATCAATTTCTGATCATGCAGTGCAAGAAAGGCATTTTATTATGTTGGTATATGTTTACTCACATTAGTTAAAATCATATTTATTTCAGTGTCTTTAATAACGTGTTGTACATCTCTGGCAAATGGTGAAATTGGGTTACAGTTGTGAATTGCAAAATGGAATAGATCCATCAATATGTTTTGGATTTACTGTTTTGTTTTTCCATTCCAAAGGAGAGGTTTGGAAATGCTGATGAGAAAGTGGAAAGGTAATAGAGGAAGATTTTTATTTTCCCCCCTCAATAATTCCACAAAGCCTTGTCCTCTTTGCACCTCCATCCCCTTCACCCCCAAGGAGACTTATTTTCCATCTGTTTTTCTTGTACATCTGCAAGTAGAAGATTGTTGAAACGTATATGATAATATTTTGACATTGCTCTTAAACTATGTCAGAAATCAAGCTCACCAGACAGAGGCATCTTAAGGGATCCTTGAACACATTTAATGCAAGGTTAATGATTGCTCTGCAGAGTTAAATAATCTGGGGAGTAGTGGGAGAAATGCAGTGTGAAATATGTGCTTCCGAAAAAGAGAGAGAGGATTCTTTCCCAGGAGCTGGCACAGAAAGCTGCTATGTAAGTTGCAGAGATGGTCTGAGAAGGAGAGGGAGATCAGATTTGACTCTGAATTAAGCCTCTTAGAGATTATTTATCTTGAAAAGTAAGTCTAGGGGTAACGTTACAATCAGAAATTTTCAAAACTGCCAGTGTTCTCTTAGTTTTTCTTCCAAATCCAGTGTCAGTGTAAGATTGAACTCTTTCCTCTTTTTTTCCTGCTCTAGCTTGTGAGTTACCGCTTAGAGCATTGACTACTCTTTAGCATGTTTTTCAAGCACATTTTCTTGTTTGAGGATATAAATTAAAATTAATTTTTTAAAATGTAATTGAATGCTAGACAGTATTTTTGCTTGGAGAAAGCTTGATTTCTTTTGCCTTAAAATGAAATGTGTGTAGAGCTCTGAGTAATTAAGCTTCAACTTTTCCCTGGTAATATTTTTTAATGTTCAGGATTTGTATATTGCCATACATACTTCAGCTTATGTATTGCTGATGGTCATGGGCATGGCTTTTGCTAACTGGGCCCCTTCAGCTGTCCATATGTGTTGTCGTGGCAGTTGTCCATTGCTCAGGTAACTGTACCGTTGTAGTTACTGTAAAATAAAAGGCTGTTGGTGCAGTGACACAGCGGTAATGGTCGGTATGACAAGCAGCTTACCTCCAAGCAAATCACAATCTCTTACCTGCGTTAGGGCTGACCGTAAGCAGTCTGTGTCTGAAACCCACTTTTTCCTTGAAGCTTGTATGGCGAAGTCCCAGTTTATTACCCATGGTTGGGACCTCAGAGTACTGTGATGTACACACATGTTTAGAGATTGATACGGTGTAGGGCAGGTTAGAGTTTGGCATTTAAAGGAATCCATTTGATGTAGCCCTGATGGGTACATCTGCTTCTTGTACAAATGCACACCTGAAAATACTAACATTTGGCATTGAAATAGTCTGAAAGGGGTTTGGCAAAGTTTTAATGCATGCTAGTGTATCTCTGCTGTGTGTTTTCAATGTTATTTGCAGAGTGTGGGGTAAAATAATGCTGATTGTGAGTAGCATGTGTAGGAATTATGTAAGTAATGTAATTAAACTTCAGTTTGGTGGGGAAAAAAAACAAGCTAACTTTGAGGCTTTTGAAATTATGTGGGATAATTTAGAGTGTACCAGCTAGGACCCCAAAATCTCACACTGGTAATGAGATTATTTCTTGCAAGGGTGTATAGCTTTTATGAAATCCTAGCGCTCTCTTGCTTAAAAATGCTTACTACTTTGACATTTAAGTTGCAGAAAACCTTTTTAAATTTGAATGAATGGTTCAGAGTAAGTACTACAGTGATGTCTTTCTGAAGCTGTTTCACAGCTAAAACAAGTATGTTCCTACACAGAGATCATTTGTGTAGCGCCAGGCACGCTGATTCATTGGGATGTGGGATGGGTGGACAGCAGGCAGGGAGCTACCACCAGATTTCAAGTTGCTTAAAATGCAGTGGTTTTCCCTCCCGTGCATCCTTTTTGGTAGACATTATTATACTTGCCAAGTGATGTGATAGCTTGGTTTTTTTTTCACTTCAGCAAGCAGTTGTGCCTTCAAAAGGGTAGAAAATTCTGTTATGCTACCAGAGGGTGCTGTGTGTGCAGCTTGCAGAAATCTATTTCTTGAAAGACGAGGCTGACTTGGGAGGCAGAGGACAGAAAGGTTGGTTAAATTGGGTAGGTTTAATTTCATCAGTCATGTGATTCATTTCATCAGTAAGTTTATTATGCAGGGCACTTTTAACTGGTTTACTTTGTGTTTGCAGGTATAAAGCATTGTTAAACAAAGCCTCATAAACTCAAAGTCTGGTTTCTTCAGATCCAACTGGGATGCCTTTTTTTTTCACTATAGTCTGACTAGGATTGGGTTTTGGGTTAGAAGTTGGGAAATTTTTAATGTCCTGTTTTAAGTTATGAAGAAACAGTTGCATAGACACAGCATTTCCTTATGTGAATATGTCATTATATAGTAAAATGTTTCCGTTAAGACAGTATTAATGGTCATTTTGTTTAACTGTCATGTGTTCCCTGTTTAAAAAGCAGCACTGTCTTTTGCTCAGAAGGAAGTACCAGACCTGTGTTACTTTGGTAGGTAAATGAAGACGGTATTATTATATGGAGGAATTAAAGTTGGATTTATGTAACTTTTAATAGTCTATAGTTGAGATTGTTTTGTTTTGTTGCATGACTGCATCAAAAATAGCTCCTAAAACATAATTTAGTTATGATTCAGCAAGTGTTTTTCTTAGGCGTGTTTTTGGAATATGATAAATTCTAGCTGGTATGTTACTGAATAAAAATGACTTGGTTACATTGAGAGCATGAGCCAAGTTTAAGTCCTGTGCCAAGAACTGTGAAGCCATTCACTCAAGTACAGTTTGGTAATCCTCTTCTGTTTAAGTGTTGTGCTGTCTCGGTAGTAGCTGGATATATGAAGGTTATTTAAAGCATTAACGGCTTCGTTGTGCTTCAGATGTCGGTATCACATATGTTCCAGTTTGTTTTGACTGTTAGAATTCTTTGCCGACCAAACCAGATTATAACTGAAGGGCATTAAAATGGTTAAATTATTTCCACACATGAAAGTGATGTATGTATAGATAACTTTTTGTGTAAGAAAACTACATTTTGTAATTTATGTGGAATTTAGCTTAAACTTAAGCTTTGAAATCATAGAATCATAGAAAATGTATGAATGCAGATGTCTGTGAGTCATGCAAGTGGCAAGTATGTGGGTTTTATTGGAGTAAACCACCTACGGTCTTACAGAAATTCAACCATAGTATTTTTTTTTTTTATCTGGAGTTTGTGACAACAGTCTGGACTTCACTAGAGATGATGTTTCAAAATTTAAGAACTTTTTTTCAGTGATTAAATTCCCAGTCTAGTTAACTGCATCTAGATACAGCCAAGCTAAGGATTTACCATGAACAAGACTTAACACTGATGAGAAAGCTGATGTTGGTTTTCTGATGGAAGGGTAGATAGCAAAGAATTGTCTTAAATCACCATCAGTTCCCTGAAGATGGATGAGAGTGGTAAGCTGTAATGTTCTGGACCAAACTGATCTGCTTCTATCCACAGCCATAATATTTGTGACTTGGGGCTCTTAAAGTGAATATCCTTCCACATGCCAAGAATGTGTTATTAGTGCTGTTTTCCAGTCCTTTTGTCTGTTTTGTCAGTTTATACAACTCCTTGTTCATCTTCTTTCTGTCCTAGTGTCTCTCTGCTGTTCTGAACATTCAGATGCTATTCAGCTAGTTACAGCTGGTGGTGGAAGTTAATAGAAACTTCCAGGTGCCCTGAAATGCCAATATGTTTTTTTTATTGAGAAAAAATCTTTTTATAGAGAATGTTTCGTTTTCTGTGAACTAAGTATAAACTCTGATTTTAATGTGAGGGTTTTTTGTGGTCTAGTTAGGCACTTCTATATTTCTATGAAAAAAATACGCAAAATATTTAAAAGGGTGCAGGAAGATAATGTTGGGAAAAAGACATTTCATCTTAGGTTCATTATGCAGAGTTTCATGCACAAGAGTAAGAAGATTCTGACGAGCAGCGGTACCAAAATTGATGACTAATTAGATCTTGTGTATTTTTCTACACGTAGGCAGTTTCAGTTCAGTGGGACTGCTTGTGCACTCAGGTAGTGGTACCGTTACTCTTGCATAACTCATGAGTTTAGCAGAACTCTGGAAAGTAATTCTTGGTTTTTCTGTTGTGAAGAGTGTGTAACTGTGTTCTTTCAGAAGGTAAAACAGCTTGTGATTAGGGCTTACACGAACTCATGCGACTTTTCACTCTAAATGCTGGCTTAAAACTGGTTGTGGGATGAGCTGCAGTCTGTGCTGCGGCTACCTGCAGTGGGAGTTTGAAGGAAAATGCATTGTGTGCAGTTTTAGAGCCTAAAGTACTTCGCTAAAGACTTGGGAAGGAATTAAAATGAGAGTTGGGATGCAAACAGGTGCATTTCTGGCTCCCAACACACAGATCCTTTTTGAATGCTAGTATCTTGATACATTTTACTATGAATTTATTAATTGTATTGAATATAAATCCTTCTTTAACAAAGGTTCTTCTCTTTTATTTTTAGTATATTTTTGGGGAGTTCAGCCCTGATGAATTTAATCAGTTCTTTGTGACTCCACGATGCTCTGTTGAGGTAAGATCTACATTAAACATCTTTTAGAAACAACATTTTAAAGCTACATTTCTTTGTGTATATTTGAAATATAACAATACAATTATTTTTTTTATCGTTCTCTTAGCTTGCTAATTTACAAACTGAAGATATTGAACAGCAGTCTTCTTTTCATGTATGTGAATGTTAAGTCAATTTTTAGATATAAATTAATTATTCCACCTTCTGCTTGTCATCTAGAGCTGGAATAGCTGACATTGTAGTGATAGGATGTTGAAAGTGAGTTATCCAGCCCTGGTACTTGGGCTTTGATTGCTTTCTTCTTTTGAGATGGATATGGAGAAGTTTTTTTCAGCAGTGTTCTTGGTTGTAAGTAAGGTGGGCTTCTCAATCTTGTGAGCCTTTATAAACACAGGGATTCTTAATATTTTTTGACAGGTGGAGCACTGTTAACCATCAAACTATGCTTACAAGGAAGGCTATGTGAGAGGTTTGAGAAATGAGAAGTGGATCAATAATGAAGTAAATACAGTAAACCAGAGAGTGGAAACAGTTGTCTTTGTGTGTTTGAGTTCATAACATACTGCAGATAGTATTGTAGACTCTTATTCACTGTAGTTCTTGGCAGAGAGTGAAGAAACCATTTTCCTTTGTAGGGAAGAGTGTTATGCCATTGTCCTAATCTGCAGATGTGAAAAATAATTTTCTTCTAGGTCAGTTTCCATGTTTTTCCTCCAGACATTTCTATTCAAACATTTCAATCATGCTTCTCTCCTCTCCCCTCAACGTAAAGGAAATGAACACTTCAGCTGTAGATGGGGAAATCCTTGTCACATTTTACAAAATCTGACTGCAGTTGTTAATGTGACTTGGTTTCCTGTAACTTAATTTTCCAAGTATAATTACTATAACATACCTCTAAATAATAAAAGTGCGTGAAGGGAATGGGGTAGGGAAAATTTGGAAAGAAAAAGCTAGCTTCTGCTTGCCTTTAGGGATAGCTTTGTATCTTCTCTGATAGGTGGGAAGTAATGCAGAATAGATCTTCAGGTAAGACATGTTTCTTCTGATTATATTGCTGTTCTCCCACCGTTAAGTACAGCAACAGCAGTGGGACGCTTGCATCCTCTGTAGTGTCACCTTCAGTGTCCTACGTCAGCTATTCTAACGCTTATATTGTGGAGGATGAAAATGTCATATTTGGACTTCTATAAAGCTATTCTAATAGTGTATGTTGAGGAAATGTGAACCTACAGCATGTGAACCAGTCTTACTTCATTTTATAACTGTCTTAAGTGTACCACTTACTGGTTAGCTATCAAAATAAAAAACTGCGGTGAACCTTAAGTGTTCCTTAAGTTTGTCCTTGATCTGGTTCAGTTCAATGTTTTAATTATCTGGATGATGAAATAAAATTATGCTTATTAGTTTCACACTGTGCAGATGCTTCAGAGAAAGTGGTCTGAAAAAAATAGGTTGAAATTGAAGAAGGACAAGACTGAGACTGTAATACTGCAGTGGTGCTTGACACACATTCTGTTGTGGACAGTGCCAGTTCTGGGAGTCCAGCGGCCGTTGATGCTTGGTGTCCTTCTGAAGTCCCTTACCTATAGACTGAAGGGTGGACTGAGGCAAGGGACTAGTTAAAGCTGGGAGTTGTCTAGAATGTCTCTTTTAAAATGGCATTTTTAATACATGTGCTATCAGATACCTCTTGACTGACCCAGTTGTATGAAACAGGTCAACTCAGAAATCTCTGCTTCACAAAGGTGCTGTTAATTAACCAGATGTGTAGGGGATCAATAGGTGGACTTCTTTATTTTTTTATTGTTCTTTTTTACTTGGTACTTCAGCCCTTTGAATTGGAGAAAAACAAGAATTACGAGTTCTATCATAAACTGTTGAGTGTAGACATTTAGAGTACTTTTTTAGCTCCAACTATAAAATTAATATTGAATCTGTGTTCAATATTACTTTGGATAATAGATTCTTAACAGCTTGGAGCCTCTTTCTGAGCCATTGATTCTCATTTTTGACCTGGAAAGTTGATGTGTTAAGATGTATTATGGTTTATAAATGGATTTGACAGTATGTGGTCTTTTTATGCACTGTTTTATAATGGAACTTTATGAATATTTTTCTTGCCAGTTCCGATGCACTGTTGTCTACAGTGCTTTAAGAAGGCAATATGTAAGTATCTGTAGCTTTACAGAACGGAAGACTTTAATGGAGAAGTCTTTTGATATATGTTACACCGTTATAATTAATATTTAGAATAAAGTTATAAAATTGCACTGTACTCTAAAAGTTTTATCTCCCACTGCAGAAGGATCTCGGCTGTTCTCCAGGCAGCTGCTGGGCTGCAGTGTAGCAATGGTACCAGTTTCTGTGGGCACAGGAAAAGGCTTTCAGCTGCTGGGGGACTTTGGGGCAGGCGAGAGGGGATTAGAAATTGCCCAGCTGCGGTTACACAATAGCAAGGGTTCTATCAACTGCCCAGTCCATAAAATGATGCCAGTGTTTTATAGTAGATATATTTTCAATCTGGGTAGAATCTATGTGCTGTGGTTACATTGGGCTTAGGCTAATGATAAAAATTTCTTGTTTCTGTTAAATGTGATTAAGAATATACCGTAGCTGAAACATTTCAAGGGCAACACTATAGCTGAACCAGGTTGCGAGTCAAAAGGTTTAGGTGTGACTATTGTCTGTGCTAAATCTTGTTTCATCCTTTCTTAGGTAATTTGGTCTATCTTTAGTTTTTGTCTAAAAAGAGGATATGGTCCTCATTTTAAAATCGTGGTGAGATACTGTTGCTGAAGAAGGATCTTGTTGCTATGAAGTGAATTGCTTGAGAAGTTGATGAGCCTATGGTGTGTAACCAAGATAATCTTTATCTTTCAGTAGTTGTGGTAATCTGCAAGGACACTTGAAGCTACAGTGTGGGATTTGATAAATATAGAAGCATGAGTTCAAGACCTACTCTCAGAAAAGCAAAACTTAATGATGTTATTTTTAAAGTATTCAGATAATGTTTGAAATGAAACTGATACCAAATATTAACAAAGTTGTTTTGTCATTTTGTACAGCTCCCTCCGTACAATGAAACAGTTTCATGTGGTATTAAGTCCACAGGTAAGTTTCACCATGGTAAGGAATCAGTACCCATTTTTTTAAACTTAAAGGTTGTGACGCTTTCCTTTGATTTAGTATAACTTCTGTTTAATCTTTCAAATGCAGGTATATATGCATATATTTGGCAGGTTGGTTTTTTAAAGACCTTTATTGAATAAGATCTATGAGAGTATTTGAAAATATTGCATTGAATTTCAGCTAATTAGGGTGGATATACCTACTGCACTTGATTGTGCTACCACACAGTCTTAGTATCTTGGTGAAACACTGTAGGATGTAGCTGTAAAAATGGTAGGGGGCTGAACCATACTAGAGAGCTTGTACTGAAGAAATAAGTAACGAGTGTGGCGTTCAACTGGCCCTCCTGTAAGAGCTGTAGCCCGAGTATTTTCTGGCAGTTGCAACCTGAAGACAGCTCTGCAAGCAGTGCTCTGTTCACAGTTCCCTTTGACACTCTTGTTTCTGTCTGGTTCAGCTATTTTTCTGTAAAATCCTTCTTTTTTTTTTTTCTTTTTTTTTTGTGTGTGAAAGTATGAGTCTCAATGTAAGAATGCATTACAGAGTTCCCATTTTAAAGCTGTAACAGTCACGTGTCTACTGTGTCTCACTCTCTCTTTCAACTTGAAGAAGAAACCTGGCCTTACTTCATAGTTACGTAAAGTTGACAGATAAGTAGGGGATGTTACATGACCATAACTCTATAGTTTAAACCAAACTTTTTCAATATTTTAAGTGGCAGGTAAATTAGTGTTTGTTTTTTCCCTGAACCAGGGTAGAGCAAGGAAGCTGAGACTTATCCAGATGTGTATGAGAATGAGGCAAATGACATCCAGATCTCCTTCAAAATAATGCAAGTGTCTGACTGGACATTTTTCAAAAGTACTTAAGAGGACCAAAATGCACATAAAAACGTTTAAGAACACCAGATCGTTATGGTTAGCGACTTTGGCCTTGCATTTAAAGGTAAATAAGATAGCTAGTCATAAAGAAGGACAACAGGTCCTATTTGAAAGCAGATGTGCAATATTTCTGAAAATTCAGGAGCTTTATTTAGTACAAGACCAGTTATAGGACCCTGAGTAGTTTTAAGTAGGAGTTGGAAATGTTCGTTAAAAGGACCATATGATATGAATTGTCTGTTGTTGATGATGGGTGTCCAGTCATCTATTGCTTTGCCTAACTATGGATTTAAGTTCTGTTTTTTAAGACTGAGATTTTAATTGTCACAAGCCATAGAGAAAGTTGGTTTGTACAAATGTTTTTCAGATCCTGAGAGAACCCCTCCCAGCCCTGAGAGTAGGTAATGACAGCAAATTAGGTTTTGCCTGAAAAATGTCTTTAACAAGCTTGCACTGTACTGTGCATGCGTGTTATCACTGTGATGGCTGCATAAGAAACTGTGGAAACTAAAATGGAATGCTGTGCTTATGCAGAATATTTATAATTATAATGAGATGACACACATTGACCATATTGTCACCCCCCTGTAGTCTAATTTTTTTCCTGTACTTATCTTCAGTATTTAACTTTATTACAGAATTAGATCTGTTAATGCTTACTAGGAATAATCAAGTCACGGCTGAAGCTCTAATACACAGAACTCTGTTCAGACTAATTAGTACTGCGTATTCACAGCTTTTGGTACTGTACCTAGACTTTGTCCTTGGAGCATCTGTTGGTACTTGTTTCAATATGTGCGTCATGTTGTTCATGACAGATATATCTGTTCCAGTCCATTCAGAAATAGCACTGTGAACTAGACTGAAACATAGATGCCCAGAAGCAAAGTGGAAAGTCAAAACAAATAGAAAAAATGACCTCTAATTTTTTCAAAGGAGCTTGACACAATCTTAGGGCAAATGAGCTTCTGCCAGTCATCCCATAGACTAACTATACAGTAGCTGCTGGTATTTATTATTCTACTCCTGCTGTAAGGTGTAAAGTTTAATTCCTCAGATGTAACTTCCTAATTTGTATGTTAAATGCTAGAATATCAGTTATGCTCTTGGAAAGATTTTAGCCTACAATGTTGATGTTGTACCTTCAGCTAAATTACAATTGTGCCATAATTGTAAGGGATGTGTTTTGTTTTCTGCTCCCCACCTGCCCTGAGTTGGCTGTTGTGATTGTCTAGGGTACAGTAAACTGATAAGTTCACCAAAACAGAAGAAAAAATACTCACTTGAATTATTTTTTTTGCTAGGTTAGCTTTCGGTAACATAAGTGCTGGAAGTTTGCTGGAGGGCAGAGGAGCAAGACGGGAGGGCAGAAGTGAGAACTTTCACCTTGGTTATGGTGGACTTAACTTGCCCACAAAGGGAAACCACATTCTTTGTTTTGAAGCAATTTTTTTTTTTTTTTAACTGGGATTTTGGAAAAGAAACAGAAGTCCCAGATTATTTTCAACTGGTGGGGATTTGAAATGTTCCCAGCAATTAATTTTTATCGTGGTTGGAGGAATATTGGGTGTTACCATCTGTTGTGTGTGCTTTTTACTCTTACAGTGGGTAATGAGCGAGTTCTTGGTTCATGCTTTAACTAACAAGTTGCTCCATAAGTAGGTGAACTAATAAGGAACAGTTTTGTTGTGGATTTGTGTCTCGTATCCCTTAAAACCCCATGCCCTGCATTTGCAAGAAAATGAAGCTGTGGCTGGTTTGAAACTGTTGGGTCAGGCAGTGTGTGGTGCTGACAACCGTTTAGTGTTGCTGCTAAACAGTTAGGTGATGCCTGAGATCTCCCAGCCCTTCCCTCTTAAGTGGATATCAGGCAGCAGCTTTCCACCTCCCTGCCTCTAGGCTGCTGATTTTTTTTTTTTTACAAGAAACTTGAACCCTCTTTCTCTGGTTGGTGATAGCTACTCAGGGATTGCAGAAGTAGTGGTGAATGGTGGATTGACAGGCAAGGTGTTATAAAATGCTTTCTCATGGGTGTAGGGGAGAGGGGTGAAGAAAATTAGAAATTCAAGCTCTTGTTAACATTATTCTCTCTTTTTTTTTAAAGTTTCTTTTAGTGTGACTGGCAGCAAGATTGAAATTGATATGTGAAATGTGTTTACTTCTCATTTATTTAGGCTAAAAATCAAAGCAGACAAGTAATTAACATCTGTGTTATATACCTTTGTTTATTAATTCATAATATATTGGTATTGCATGTGTAAGTCAGACATCAATGCACATTGAATGTTTGTTATTCTTCATTTGGTATTAAAAATAGATATACCCTCTAGATTCTTGTTTCTTTCTAAATTTTTTTTTAACGATAAAATTTTCATCAATGACTTTTCTAGAAAGTAACTGGAGAGTTTCAAACTGTTATGTTGACAGTTTTGTATCAAAACATTCTCCACTAGACTCTGTCCTTCCATGCTGATTATTTCCTTAGGTGTGCAAATAATTTGTTTTCCATAAGAACTGTTGCTTGGTCTTTGTTGTGTTTAAAAAAAAATAAAAGTCACTTGCACAAAATCTTCAAAGTGTAGTGGTGTATCCACTTACATTCCTTTGCAAATAGTACCTAGTGTTGGTTGGTTCTTTGGTAACAGTCTTAAAAACTTTAAATATGTTTTTAGCCCCCCATCTTTGAGGAAAGAGAAAATATTAAAATTCATGTATTTGAAACAGTAACATATATGATAGAATGACCTACAGAACTTTATGTACTAAAATGTGATTTTACCTTTAATGAAACTGAGTGCAATAATGTTAATTTTGTCTCTTTAGTTGATAGTTACTGAAATAGTTGTAGCTGAAGTATTCAGAGTTACTGGTTAGCACACACACGTTATAAAACTAGTTAAGTTCCATGGCATTGCAGTACTTTGACTGACAGTATTTTGTGACACTGCAGCCTGCCATGAGAATATTTCTTAGTGCTTCTTTAAAGAGCATGTCAAAGTTCCAAGGTCTTTACTAGGAAAACCCAACCGATCTCCCCAAAAACCAAACTGCACACGTGGAAATTGTTTTAAAGTTAAACAGATTAAGGCTTGCATTTTGTAACTGTCAGTGGAAAAGACTTTGGAAGAAGTGTGGAGTTAAATATTGTACTATATTTTAAACACAACGATCCAGTAATTAAGTTAATGCAGAATATTGCTAAAGTCATTGGGCTTTAGTAGTTTTTCTTAATAGGTGTATTTAATAGATGTTATTTACAGGAACTGTGCAGTGATTTGGAAAATCACATACACTGTTCAAGAAAACCTGAATCATACTCTTGTCTTTAAGAAAATGATGTTTTGAAATAGTCTTCAGGATTGAGATAGAGAATAAGAATTATTCTTGTTTGAGGTAATGTAGTTTGTTTTCTGAGTTACAGGAAAATATGGGGGTTTTTTTCTTGATTTTGTATCTTTTTGGTTAGATGTCGTTCACTAACTCAGGTTTGCTTTCTCTTGTCCAGGGGAAGAGTATCAGAGAATTGAATTTGGTGTTAATGAAGTTATTGAGACACAGTCATCTGTACTAAATAACACCGACTACAGTATTTCAAGTACTCTGAATCCTCAGGCTCCAGAATTCATTCTTAGTTGTGCACCTACTCAGAAAACCCCTGATGATACTCTCAGTGAAACAAACTACAACTCCATTGACTGCCAGTTCCCTGATCCAACCCTCGCTTTGGACAGCGGTTCTAACGCTGAAAACGATGGCATGTCTGGAGGCCTTGGACAAAGGGAGCGTAAAAAGAAGAAAAAAAGACCGCCCGGATACTACAGTTACTTGGAAGATGTCAATGACGGCATCGCTCCCGCAGAAGCTCTTGTAAATGGCCATGCGAATTCATCGGGACTAAACAGTATAAGCACGGAGGATACAGAACTGACAGGAGACATACCCTCCCTGGCCACACCAAGGACTTGCAACAGCCCAGACAATTCTGTGGACTTCATTAACGAAGCTGTCTCTGATGATTCTGTTTCTAGCGCACTAGACAATACCAGGACTGCAGGGCAGCCTGAGGTATGCCGTGTTACTAATTCTGAACAGTTTTGCATCCCCTCAGAGACTGGCAGAGATAGCCCTTTAAGGACAGCTGTTGTACAGTCTTATGCTGGTACTGATACTACTGAAAATCTTGGCGTTACTAATGGACAAACACTTGAATCCTCTGGTGAGGACACAGCTGCCAATGCGGTAGAATTGCACACTGTGGAAAGCACTGACTCAGACCAAGCTAATAAGCCTGAGGAAGCTTCACCTACTACTGAGGCAACAGTCCCGGTTGCAGGATCAGTCCCTGTTAATCAGCCTGCAAAATCGTGGGCTAGTCTTTTTCACAATTCCAAGCCCTCTGCTTCCACATCTGTGGTCTATGTTGAGACTAAGTATACCCCTCCTGCCACATCTCCTCTGGTCCCTGAAAAACAGGTTGAAGTCAAAGAGGGACCTGTTCCAGTTTCAGAGGATCCCGTAGCCATAAAGATTGCAGGTATAGTTAATACACACGAGTGGATGTTACACTGGAAGGGTATTAACTCTGCTTGTAAACAGGAGCGTGTAATATTGATAGAGAAGATTCCTCTGTTAATGTTCTTAATGACTGTTCAAACACTGCTCTGAAAGGTGTAATTCAGATAAGCTAGTTTTGTGTCCCCCTGAGTAAACATTCCAATGAGACATTACTGTGTCATTATCCCAGATGCAGTAAAACTATTGTTCCTTGTCAAACAATATGTTTAAGTGAGCTGTGATTTAAAATAGGCTGGTTGCATTCATCTGTGTGCTGCTGTAGTAGGGAGAACCTGTTAGAGAAGTTTGTTCTGAAAATGGTGTGTTACATTGCCCACTATTTATGATCTTGTAGTGCGTTCCATTATGAGGAGAATATTAATATATTTATGCCAAAGTAGCTGAAATTCCTGGATGCTTACAGTAGCTTAAGTGTGACATCTAAATAGGTCTTGCTTCTGAAAATCTAATTCAGGAAATAGTTTTTATATTTGTTGATTTGCTGTTTGAGAGGTTTGTCTTTCAGATTTTGAAGAATTATCCTTAACCATTATAAACAGTATTATTTTATTCAGAAACAATGCTAGCTATTGCCTGTTCAAGAATAACTGTAAGAAACTGTCCAGAGTACTTCAGGAAAGGCAGTGCGTGATATAAAGCTGTTGGCTGTTGCTCCTCTCATATTTGTGGTTCTACTGAGAAATGCTAGAATGTGTGTGAGATTGTTTTTACAGATTCAGTCAGAAAGCATGAAGAAAAATATCCACTTGGTTGTGTTTAGTGTCACTGACCCATGAGTGTTGGAACAAAATAATTATTTTAAATCTGTGAAATAGTCCGTATGTGAAAAGGCTTGTGCAAAGTTCCTGTTTGTGCTACAAGCTAATTTACAAGTACAGTGGTGTTTTGTGCGTGACAGCTTCAAGGTAAAGTTTTCTGCTCTAACCAGAAGCTGACCTGGAGATTTCTATTCTGAATACCCAGAAGTGTATGCCTGCCTCTCACCTCCTCCTTACTTAGTAATGGTTTAATGACTTAAAATTGTCTGTTGAGACGAAAGCTGTCAGAATAATTTATATTTCTGTGTATTTTTCACCTAGGTGTCACAAACTCAGTTGACTGTATTAAAAAAAAGTGTATAAGCAGGTGATTATGGCTCGTATGAACTGATACGTGTGGAGTATGTTCTACTCTTAAAATCTTAAGCTATCATTGGTAATGCATTTTAACTTAAAACTATTTTGTGACAACTGTAAAGCTAGAACTGTTTGCCACAGATTAATTTTTTTTAATCTTGTCCAAGTTGCTTCAGCTTTAAGTTAACTTTCTAGACTTTTACTGTTTCTGTACTATTTTTTGCCACCAGGTGGGAGCAGAGCTTTTTATTTTGTCTTTAGTGCATTAAAATAGCAGTGTAATTTTTTTACAGTTTTTTTCTTCACCTTCACTATTAGCTGTTTTTGCAGAGGAATTAATCTTCTCATTGTAGCTGATTTAGCTAGGATATGTATTGCTGCAGCTCCTGCCATTCAGATGGTGCTGATTTTGGCACAAAACATTTACTTGAAGATCTGAATGCCGTGTAATAAGTGCTTTGCTCTGTGGCAGAAGGCGGCTGTCTTCATTATCTGTTCTTTTTTTAATGTTCTCTGTCCTGTTTGGGAAGTAGGTACATTGGTGCTTTATTCATACACCCACACTCAAAAATACATTACATGAGTTTCAGTTGATGATTTCCAGAGAGATCCTTTACTCTGTTTGGTACATATTTCATTTCAAATCTTCTGTCTCGGTTACCATCATTATATAAGGGTATATAGCAATCCTGTGTGTTTTCCGTAGGTAGCTGCTGATTGTGTTCCTTGTTTTCTGTGTGACTGAGTTGAGATCCTGTTGTTGAATTTGCTGGGGATTCACCAGTTTCAACTCATGCCACTGGGAAAGTTTTTTGACCGCAAGTGCCATAGCATGCTGAACAAAGGTAAAATGTAGTCCTAAAGCATCTTGAGTTCAGCAAGCAAAGTTATACACCTTAGCCTAATTTATATGCTAAGGCAAACATTTTAATAATTCGTTTCTAAGGGCTAGTAAGGATGTAAATGGTCCATATTTGTGAAAATCAGGACTGTCTTTCAGGCTTCACTTGCCATGTTTCAGTTACTGCCCTCTGATGCATAACCTGATAATAGTTAATAATGCCTTATATAATGTTCTAGGCAAACTAAGGAAATACGTGACTGGAGAACTAGCTATTCTCTGAGTGCTCTTAACTGTTCTTGATAACTTTAGGAAAAAATTCAGTGAGAGAATCTAAAAAGATTTTTCTGAATCATGTTTTCTTGCGGTGTTTGTGGATGATGAAATTAACAGTGCACATAAAATTTATTTACAGCAGGCAGAATTTCAGATGAATTGAAGAACACAAACATTTAAGATCTGACTAAATCTGGAATGATTTTAAATTAGAAGGAGGGCAATTCAATAAATGCAAGAACAGAAATCAAACGCAAGCACGCAGTATGAAGAACAAGTGATTGGTAATAGTATTTGAGGATAAAAGGATCTGGAAGTTCTAGAGAGTTGATAAATGTCCTTAGCAAAGCTGAAGAAGACTAAGTTTTATTTCCAGTGTGTGTTAAAACCAATTTATATGGAAAAGATTAAAGATAGCTATAACTCTGTTGTTGCTGTTGAGGACTCTATGAAAATGCTGGTCTTTGGGCATTACTTCTCAAGGAAGATTTAATAGTGCAGCAGAGAAAACAGAAGTAAGATTTGAACACCATACTCCTTCAGCAAACATGGAAAATTTGGATTTACTTTGTCTCAGACAAGATTGGTGGAGTGATCACGGATGTAACTTCAAATAAATAAACTCATAAAGATGATGGCTGTTCACTGCTCTCCCAAGACTGTAATGAAGAAGACAAGAATCATTTTGTTTAATTTGTAACAAAGGTTTTTTGGTGTTTCATACTAGCAAAATTTTTCTTAGTGGTGAATCTAGGTAAGCACTAGAGCAAGTAGATGTGGCATGGAGATATGCAAAGTTTGGGGTTTTATGAACAACTTCAGAGATTTAGCCTGTTGTAGTATCAACCTGCATTCTTGCAGAAACTGATTTTGTGTAGGGTTATGTGGCAGTGTTGTCCTGGAACTTTCTGTCACTGTCCAGATTTGAAGAAAGGTCTGAGTGACATAGATGACATCTGCCAAATAATGGTCTCAAGCTAGGTGTTAAGTTGCTGACTTTTAACACATGTCTCTTCAGCACGGAGACCGTATCCACATGGTTTCTCTTTCGTTAAACTTTGGGACTTGCATTGATTTGAGAATTACCTTTTTAAAAAAAAAAAAAAAAAAGACAAATGTTTGTAATAACACCACCTAGTGAATGAACTTCAACATAATATTTCCTGTTTAATGGTAAAAATTTCTAAACATGATACTATTGTTCTAGGTAAATTTTCAAATCAAGGTTATGTTTCACAATTCAGGATCCACCAAAGGGAATGAGATTTCTTTCTGGTTAGTGACACCTGCTTTGTAACAGGTTTTGAAATTTTAAGAAGGTGTTCTCGTGGTTGTAAGTGTATTTTTCTTCTGCTACGCTTGTAAAAGTTCCTTTAGTTACTGTGTAAATATTAGATGTGATGAAAATGTGGTATTGAATGTAATCGCTGTACACAAAAATAGCTCTTTATGTTAAAAGAAAGAAAGCTCACTGTAACTCCTGTAGATGTTGTTTACAAAGGAATTTTATGACCACAAGAGGATGCTAAAGGTCCTAATAATTTTATTGAGTGTGATACAGAAATGGGATAGAATACAGTTAATGTGATTGTTGATAGACATGAAAGATGAGCACTTTTTTCATTATTTTTATCCTAATTTTCAACAGTGCTTAGTTATATTAACAGAAAAATTGTATGTGCACAACATGTCTCAAGCTTTGCTGCTTTAACAATATATTCTGAAACACTTGAGCATTAATAATTTAGTAACAAACATATTTCAACACTCACAGAAGAATTTTCATCTGCATCTGTGTTGGGTGCTAACATCTTCCCTTTTACGTTTTTTTGCTCTCTGCCCTTTCAGGTGTCAGGTTCTTTATGGAATAGAGGACTGATGAAAATATTTTCTGCTTTTTGGCTTTTTTTTTTTTTTTTTTTTTTTTGTTAGAATGGATCCGGAAATATGATCTTGCGGGTAAAGAGATGGTTTGGAAGTAGAAGGACAGGGATTTTTTTTTTGCAATTTTGCCACCTCCTCTGCTTAGTTATGGCTGTGTGCCTCTGCTTTTCCACCCATATCATGTTGTCTTGTCTGCTTAGATAGTCCTAGTAAACAGCTCAAACTCTTTATGCAATGCAGCATATGAGGGCTTTAGAGGCACTCACATTTATTATAAAAATAAATAACTGCCTTAGCAGACAATTACTATGTTTATTTGAACTTTTTATTTTGTCTTGTATACCTCTTCTCCTTATTTTGCAAATTTAAAATATACCAGATCCAATATTTTCCTTAAACAGTTTTTATTTAGGTACCTAAATAACAGGCCAGACTTACTGAAGAAACTCCCACTGTTGCTCTGTTTCATAACTGAGACAGACTTATTTATGTGCAGTGGTTTCTGATTTTTAAATTTGGACCATTGCTGAAGTTTTTGAAAGCAGGAAAACAGTAGGGCATTATATTATGTAAGCCTGTTATCTTGTAGCTTTTGTAAGTCTCAACAGTAAATAAAACACACTGTTCAGAAGACAACATTAACATCTGTCTGTCCTGTTTGCACTAAGATATTTTTGTTGTAAGATAGTGTGGAAACTGAGACTCCTATATCAGCTTAATCTCTCTTCAAACCAGAAGAATTTGGGAATTACTTAATAAAAAGCAAGGGATTACAGCTAATGGGAATTTATATCTATAGATGTATCTATATCTGTATCTATATATCTATATAAAGAAAAGTATCTGATTTTAGTAAAACAAAAACAGATAGGTTGTCTCAGTTCTGAAATGACAAGTTTTTGTACCAGCATCCTCCTGACCCAAATTCCAGAATGTCTTCAGATGAAGAAACCCCTGATTTGAAATATGAGCAGTGTTTAAATGGAGGGTAAATTATTTGGGAATTATTTCTGGGAATCTTGTTAATTGGTTTGGATTATTTTGCAATGTGTTAACAGATACTTGGTTTGGTGGCTAGCATGTGCATTTTATTGATGCTCAATTTACTGTTTCTCATTCTGCAGAAATACTGGAAAATGTAAGACTAATACATAAACCAGTGTCTTTGCAACCGCGAGGGCTGATC
This sequence comes from Pterocles gutturalis, assembly GCF_000699245.1. Taxonomy (NCBI): domain Eukaryota; kingdom Metazoa; phylum Chordata; class Aves; order Pterocliformes; family Pteroclidae; genus Pterocles; species Pterocles gutturalis. The sequence continues at coordinate 23,245 of NW_010100007.1, read as the reverse complement.
AACAAAGGAAACTGGTGCTACATCAATGCTGTATCCTTACCTTGGAAAAAATTAATACACTTAAGTTAAAATTTGTATATTATATCTGTCAAAGTTTTTTCTGGATTATTCTGGTAAGTATTTTATAGAAGTGTTTGTCTTCCCATATCCTACCGCTGTGGTTAAAATGTTTCAGGGTAGCATCTAGAAATCCAGGGGTATTTTGGATCATTGAACCTACTTTCCAGGGTTCCCTGCAGTTGGTTGCACAATCCTGTTTGCAATTTGTCTCTGCTACCTCTGTCAAAATATTTCAGAACTGTAACTTTCCAAGGACTGAAAACCTCCTTGTAATTTCTAGTTTACTAGAAAGGGTCATGTTTACTCATGACCCTTTGTGCTTCAACTTAAGTGGTTATTTCTCTTTTGTACTCAAAGTAACTATTCTTGCTCTTATGCTTTGTTTTTGGCAGTTTGGTAAGTGGATTATTTAGTTTTCTGTTGAGCAGGCTGTCACTGTTATATCATCTGTGCGAATGCAGTGTTTAATTCTTCTACAATGAAGTGGAAGATTAGCTCGCTCTTAAGGCATTACAATTGTATTCTGCAAAAAAGACTTTTACCTTGGGTAACAGAAATGTTCCTTCTTCAGTGCTGTGATATGTTAGTTATTAATTGTAGCTTTTTTGTTATTAAGTTATCTATATTTCCTATGTTAGCCATGGCTAACTGGAAGCAGCAATTAGGGTGCTTTTACTTTAGGTGCTAGTGAAAAAAACTAATTTCAAGACTGGTCATGGCGCAACCTTGTAACCTATTTCCCCACCAGTGATTCTGCTTTAAACGTCAGCTTTTGTCTTACATGACCAGTTCTTCACTCATCTGACTGTATGTATTAGCTCCCATTTTCTCATTCTAAAATGTTACACAGGAATTTGTTACTCAGTTTTTGTACACTACAGGGATCAAGTCAATAAATCTCTCTAGCTGTTGAGGTCGCTGCCTTTTTTGTCCCTTTCCCTGTCCCTCCAGTCTTTTAATACATTTCCTCTATCCATTGTTCTCACCAGGTAGCACGGATTTTGGTGTTTTTAAAGTATTTTCTCCCAACGTGCACTGTAATTTTACTGGTTGCTCCAAACTCTTTTTCTCTGCAGAATGTTTCCCATCACAGCGGGTTTTTTTGGTTTGTTTTGGTTATGGGTGTGAATCATCACCTTTGACTTGAAGTCTGTCAGCTGGCTTCTTCCATTCTTTTCAGAAAATGTGTTAGAGGTTACCACTTACCAATTTTCAAATTGTTAATTTTGTAATGTCTTTCTTATGAAAGCTCTTTTCCTCTCCTGCTCCTAGACTAAATGTTTCCTTCGCCTTTAATTAAAGTTTTTGACGTTATTAAAGTGTCAGTGAAACCACTTTGTTACAAGATGCTGGGATTTTTTTAGAACAACGTCTGTACGTTATTGGTTAATGCTGTAATAAAAGCCCATCCATCAGTTCCAATTTAGTTATTGGATTGGTCTACATAATAAAAGAGTTAGCTTTGTTTTGCGTATAATTTTCGATATAATTGAATACTTGGTTAATATGCAGATTACATTTTCTGAATATTTCCTTAATGCCACTGCATAGACCCTGCAAGCCTTGGTTGCTTGCCCTCCAATGTATCATTTAATGAAGTCCATTCCAATGTATTCAAAATCGCAGCGGCCGTGTACCTCAACACCAATGATAGACAGTTTGTAAGTAGCTTGCTAAAAAAAAAATAAATCTGTGATCTAAGGTCATTCAGAGGTATCTGACAAATGACTGTTTACTGCAGTTGTTTAAAGTTGATATCTATCCAGAAGTCTTTTTGTGTGGTTTTTTTGGTGATACCTGGCTTTTATACTGAACTTGGTATTTTACAATTGCTTGACTAGTCAGGGAAGATACTTCTTGTTGCCTGAGGAATATGAGTTTTAAATAGTGTTTAATATGCAAAAGTGAACTGTGAGAGCTGCAAGGTCTAACCTGACACCTTGGTTTCATTAGCAATGATCAGGTTAATTTTTAGGTCTGAACTTAACTTAGACTTCGTTATGATATTCTTCGATTGTTTTGCCAGTGAGTAATGACAATGATGTAATTTTATGATTTGTCCTTCTAAGTCTTAACTTGCTGCTCATGTCTAGTTGTTCCTTCCATTCTGTTTCAGTGTTCGTTTAATGAATGAGTTCACTAATATGCCTGTACCTCCTAAAGCAAAACAAGGTGAGTGGGAATAGGGGAAAAAATGTCTCAAAATCACAATAAAAAGCTCTGGGGTAAGGATCGGCATTAAATAGTGGTGCTTGATCCCCTTCACGGCTCTTTGGACTTTTTGGGTTTCTTGATAACTTGAAAAGTTGTCTGTTCCTTTTCTGTCTGTGTTAGGCTTTTTCTTCCTGGTGATTCATGTCAGGAAGTCATAGGTGTTACACCTTAGATTTTTTTCTTCTATTTGATAGACCAAAGGTACAAGTGCAATAAGAAGAATTTTGTTGAAAGGTAGCTTAATTGTTAAGATGTCTTCTAAGAACATGTCCTTTCTAACAGAATAATTTTATATTCATTGTATTTTACTCTACTTCCTTCCTTACATTTTTTCCAGCTGTTTGGTTTATCAAGTTGCTCAATTCGATCATTCTTCCTTAAACACTTGCATCCATTTGGAACAAAATGGGGCCATAGGAGGTCTCTTTAGCAGTTAGAGGTTGCCTGCAGGCATGTTATCGTGGTTTTTAATTGCTCCCAATCCTGTGCACTATTTCAATGTGAAAACTTTCAAAGCGTATAATTCTTGCTAGTACATGTTCAGGATCAATGATGATTGTGTAATGAAGAATAGAACTTTTTTTTTGATGCAAATAAATTATGTCGTTTCTTTTTTTTTTTTAAATCTCTGAACCAGATCTGTTGTATTACAAACTTATAGAAAGAAAAACCGGTTTCAGGAATGTGTTTATGTAACATTATAAGAAAATATGATGAAGAGCTGGTTGTTCCAGTGATTTCCAAACAGTTCAGACATTTCTGTGGTTTGCTGCTTAAGTTTTGTTTCTGTGAAACAAATCTTACTGTCTTATGCAACTTATTATACTTCTGGGTCATTTTATTGTATTGTGTAGTTTTCAAATACAGCTTTTGAGGCCTTGTATTGCTATTAGGTTGAAAATTCTGTCAAACTGTTTCTTGTTTGGTTTTTGATTTTTTTTTTTTTTTTTTTTTCTCCAGTGAGGAAAAGGGGTCTGTTGGAATTGCAAATATATAAAAGGTTTAAGGAAGTGTTCTTTACAAAAGAAGTATAAAAATTTAAATAGAACCAGAATTGTTCTTTTGTGATGGCTATGGATATTCTTGTTAATCTTCAGTGTTGACTATAAAAAGAGAGTACTAACTTTTCCAGACCATATGTAAGTCTATGAAGGGTGATGCAAGATGTTTTTTAAAAAACATTTACAGATAAAAGAGTTATATCTAAAAACTATTAATAAAAATAATTTTTTATTACAAAATCTAGTAATGTGTGTGAAGAGAATGTTAAGGTAGGTATAGTGTAGAAAATCTTATATATACTGTTCTTTATATGTACTTCTCTTTGCCTTGCAGCTTTAGGTGATAAAATAGTGAGAGACATCCGGCCAGGAGCTGCCTTTGAACCTACATACATTTATAGACTTTTGACGGTTATAAAGTCAAGCCTGTCAGAAAAGGTGTGACTTACAAATCTTTGACTTTTGTAGTGGCATTGCAAAACAGTCGCTGTCGTTAAAACAGTGTAAAGCCGTACATCAGGTTCTGTGGCTAAATGCCACTAAAATCAACTACTTGGTAGTTCGTTACAATGAAGCTAGACTGTCTTGTGACTTAAGTTATAGGAGGATGTTAATTGTAATTTTGGCAGTTTGTTATGTCACAATAATGAGAAATTACAATTGGAATGGAGCATCTTTTTATAAAGATTATTATACCTATTGATTTATATTTAAGAAACGAGCAGTTGCTTGTTTCTGCTTGAGATTTATCTTGGAATGCTTGAAGGTCCACAGAGACTTCAAAATAACCTTTCAGGTTTAGTTTGAATTTAAAGGAAAGATAATGGTTCAAACCATCTTTCAATTTGACCTTGGTTTGACAGCAACTTTTAACATGAATTTTAAAAGAAATAGAAAAAAAACCTGCCAACTCTCATGTTAAATTTGAGAAAAATGCAGAAATGCTTGAATCTGAGTCAAGCTTATGTGTGTACTTGCTGTTTGTGGCAGGTTACCAATTAATGTGTTGGATCTTTTTGAACTGGTTAAAAATGAGGGGTTGTTACAGTAAAATTTAAACTTTGACTTTACCGCCTAGACTGAGCAGTTCGTAAATTAGCTAAATTAATACGAGAAAGCTAGATGTTCAGTGTCATGAACATTCTGTGAAAATGAAAACATGAAATATCGTATGATAATTGAAAAAAAATTTTTATTCAGGGCAGGCAAGAGGATGCTGAAGAATACTTGGGATTTATACTCAATGGGTTACATGAAGAAATGCTGACCCTAAAGAAACTTCTCTCTCCACATAATGAAAGTTAGTGTGGTTTGTTTTTGGTTTTGTTTCGGGTTTTTTGGGGGGGTTTTTTGTAGCAAACTTAATTTCTTTCAAACATTCTTTTTTTTGATGATTCTGTAATGCAGAATAATGTTTGGAGTAGATGTTGGGATAGGGATAGAATGCTGTTTTAGGGGACTCAAAGACGTTCATCTTTTGTTAAAATCTGTCCAGAGGATAAAATCGGTCTGTTCTGTCCAATTACAAGGGATCTGAAGTGTTACTGGGTGTTTGGGAAAGCATTATCATGCTGTGAATACCCTGAATGTCAAGAGGTCATATACCTGGTCCTCCTAAGCAACAAAGTTCTGTATTACAAATTTTTACAGAGCTCAGATGAGCATTATTTGAGGCTCACTCAATTGACTAGTCTTCTCTTCAGCATAGGTATGTTTGTCTTTCTTTCGTAATACCTACAATGTCCGTTGCTTACTGGGGTTTTGGCCCTCTGTTCTAGTTCAAAATATCAGTATTTTTTTTCACTGATTTCTAAACCACTGTTGATTGAGATTTTTTTTTTTAAGTGGAAACTTATAGACTAATGGCTAATTTATATCTAATATAAACCAGAATATATTAAATTATTTTAAAGTTCTTATTGACAAAGTTAGAGAAAATTTTTTATTGGAAGAAGCTTTAGAATTTGTGTGCAGACTAAAATGCCATTTTATTTTACAGTAGCCTTTATGTTTGGGCCCCCTATGAAAAGTGAAACAAAACACTGTTAGTCTTAGCCAAACATTAGCCAAGTATAGAATTAAGATCACTAGCTATCCAATTTCTCTTTAGTAGGGTAAATTTTTTATGATATAAAATGTTCATTCCATATTTTGTTCCTGAGCTATGTGCAGTTTATAGCTTCCTGACTTTGGCACTTGCAAAGAAAATATTTGCTAAGCCTTGGGTTCCCTGTAAAATACCTGTGCAGAAAAGGAGTTGTATTTAATAATGGCATAATTATGTTTCCAGAATAACACTTCACTTTCCAATTTTTGACCCCGTAAATTTACTACTAAAAATATATCAAGCTTTGCTAGAAAACTACATCTGTTTACGTACAGTCATCAGTGACCTACATCCTCTTCATCTGTGGATGTGTCCAGCTATATTCAGTGCACCTGGAATATACTTGTTCTCATTTACTTTCTCAAATCTATTATCTATTAAAATATTTTATCCTCTGGAAATTATTTGTATTATTTTTTTCTTTCAAATTCTTTATCTGTATACATGTTTTATTTGTTAAAAAAATGCCTTTTTTTTTCTTCTTTAAGAGCTCTCAGTGTCCAATGGCCCTGAGGCTCAGACTGTTCATGAAGAAGAGGAGCAAGATGAACAAGGGGAAGGCAGTGAGGATGAATGGGAGCAAGTGGGACCTCGCAACAAATCATCAGTCACTCGACAGGCTGACTTTGTTCAGACTCCAATCACTGATATTTTTGGTGGTCATATAAGGTATAGTACTTTTTCGTAAAGGTTGTGGAGACCTTAGGCTGCTTTGCCTTTGCAGATAACTTTTTCCTCTGCTTTGCTTTTTGCATTTTTCACCATTACTGGGTAGTTGGATAGAAGAGACTGTTCCACAGTTTGTTCAGGCCAGGAGAGGTGAACGTTCTACCCTGAAGCATTTGCTATGCAAGAGAGAGTTCAGAAGATGGACCAGAATGATCAAAGGATTGATCAATGATCAGATGATTCTCTGACTTTTTGTAGAGGCTGAATCTTTTTAAGTGTCTTAAAAGAACAAACTGTTCAGACAACAAAAGCCCGTAGTCACATATAGAGAAGGAGTTTGAAATATGCAAGCTTTGTATATTGATATTGAGGTCTTAAGAATTCCAGAGAACTTTAGAGCTACCTAATTTTTGTGACCTCTGAGGAGTCTTGACTCATTTTGTAAATAAGAATACTAAAGGATAGTGAGATTTGCCAAGAGTTATATCTGGTCAGTAAAAGAATGAGATAAAATAAAACATTGTAAACTTTTGGTGGTTTAGACACTTATACTTCCCAAAGGCAGGAAAGTTATGTGTAATAGTTAATAAATGAATTGTTGAAGGCAAAAGAAGTTTGTAAAAATGCAAATTACTACAAGATGTTACAGGAATTAGAGGAATGTGGGGCATTACTTATTCAGGTCTGATACCAGATGAAGGTAGAAGGTGGATAACTGGAAGAATATTTTTTGGAAAGGAAGCCTCATGACTTGTTTGGAGAAATGTATAATTTAAAATGAAAGCAAGGTAAACACTTGCTAAAAACATATTCCAAAACAAGAATGCTAGACTTGAGGAATTATTTTTAAATTGGAGACAGACATTTAATTGCTGGTGTTTGCCTCCCTGTGTTGCCAGGTATTCAGTCTAGAGGTGTGAATAATGTGGGTTAGTGCCTTCTGCCTGTGAAATGCACTGAAATTATTCTTTCAGGATTTGAGTCAGACATCTGGCAAATAAAATGATATTTTTCCATACAAATTGGCAGACAGATGTTTGTACGTATTGATGAAATTCCACGTTGATGGTATATTCACATACCCAATGTATTGTTAATACCCTTAGAATATTTGTCATGGTCAGAAGTATTTAGATCTCTACATGATTCCATTAGTTTTTAAATTAAGAATAGTAAGAGTACGCTGCCTTTTTGTAGAAGTCTAGAGAAAATGACATAAAGCAAAGGTAATACTGAAAAAAGGCAAAAACTTGCTCTGAGCAACAGAACCACAGGCTCCAGTCCGACATCTGTTTTCTGCTGTCGCCACACCCGTTTTATTTAGCCTCCAAACTAGGTCACACAATTTACCGCAGAAACAGTATCCCGTGTTGTGATGTTGGAAAGCTTCATCCTCTGAGGCTGAGGGTGGAGATAGGAAGGATTGAATACAGAATTGCCAGTAGAAGTCCCCTACATGAAAGCATCAAAAATTGGAAAAAATCAAATGGAAAAAGCAGCTAGGAAAACATGGTTTGAATTGGCATCTTTTGGCTTGGGAAACTTCAGGCTGTCCTCGAGGCTTTGTCTGTTAAATGCCTATTTAGACATAATTGCTTAAAAAAAAAAAAGTGTTCCTTGGGCAATGTGAGCCTTAAATGTGTAAGTACAAGGATACACAGTTCTGTCAGGATCTGGTTCGTTCATGTACAGAAGTCCTTTTTGACTTTCAGCTTGTGTGAATTTCAAATATTTGTTATGCAAGCTAGCTCACAAGCCAGTTAGAAGTCTGCTAAAAATTTCCGTAAGTAGTACCAACTTTTCTCTTCAAATGCAGTGTTGTAAAAAAAAATAAATCTGTTACATTACCACGTTGCTAAAACTACAATGGGCAGTGTCTCTTTTCCTGAAAAATTCTTACTGTAGAGTTCGTACAGTACCCCAGAGTAATTATGCTTTAAAAATGATGCATTTTTCCCTTGACCAGCTGAAATTTGTAATTATTCTAGGAAGTGATGTTGTTACAGAAAATCATGGTCCAGCAGAGGTTTTGCTATTAAATCAATATTTGCTTATCTTTTTGAAGAAAATGTTTTGAATAAATTTTTCGATTTAATTTCTAATAATTAAAGAAAAAGGTTTTTCCTTAACATTATGTTTTCAGAATATTATGGGTATTATTAATTAAATCTTTAATACATGGACTTGAAGACAGTTGGAGTTGCTAGCATTTTTTTGTTGACTATTGCAGTAAATAATGGTTCACTTAAAAAGAGTTTGGGAAGTGTATCCAAAAGCAGCAAGACGTTCACAGTGAAGGGTTTGTTTGTTAAAACACTGTGCTTGCCATGTGTTGAAGGTTTTGTCCTTAAATATAGCCAAGGAGGAAGTGTAAAACTGAAATAAAGATGCTGCTGTTTTTCATACGCTCTCTTTCCTCTCAAGGATATATGTTTGCCAGTATAAAGATGCCTTGGCTTTCTGTTGGTGCTTCAGGGATTTGCCTTGAGTCAAAGGGGCTCTTTTGATAAGAGTTGGCAGTACCGGCATTAAACCTGTGTGTTAACATTTTGTACATGACCTGGAGAAATTTCAGCATGGCCACATGGATTAGAACTCTGTTTGTTATCTTACTGCTTCCAAGCTTTGTGAGGCGCTGTACAAGCGTAACAGTACAATAAATGAGTGAATAATTTGGCTATATAAAACCACTTTTTTGTAGCAGCTGGGGCTTTTTAGTATAAGTACTGCTTTCAAAATAAAAATTCTTGGGCCACATTTGATGTTTCTAAGTTTTCAGTGAAGTTTCAGGAAAATGAAAATCAGGAAGAGTCCACTTAGTGCAGTGACGTCGTGGCTGAAGAGTGTACTGTCTCATTGCACAAAACAATGATCACCAAGCCAGTCTACTTAAAGGCTGCAGCTGAATACACTTCAAACAAAAATAAAAACAAAATAAAACCAACCCAGGAAACGTTCTCATGCCCGAAGTCATTACTCCTGCCAGTTTTCCAAAAGACTACAATTTATGTACAAAGGAGTACATGGACAAAGTCTGGACACATAAAATGATGGAGGAAAAGGAAATGCCAGTCCTCAATGGAGCATAGTTTATATTTCCTATGGCAAGATTTAAGCAAACAATTTAAAATCACAATGAAATTGGTCTTAGTGAAGTGACTAAAAAATTTGTGTGTTTTTGTTGAAGAATCTGGAATTCGTTGTAATTTTCACAGTAAAGTGTACAGTTAGATAATCACTGGTATTTTGTACTCCTGAAGATCTGTTAGAAAACAGAATTTAACTCTAATGTGAAAAGAGTCTGGAGGTAAATATTTTTAAATGTATTATCAAAAATGTCAGTATTTTTCTTTAAGCTTTTGATGCTTTTCCAATAACTGTTTTAATCCTTGCATAAGTAGAACAATTCAAGTATAATCCCATTCTGTATGCTCTGAGTGGATGTGAAGATCATTAAAATTGCAGTAAACTGGATTCAGGTTGTTGAAACTTTGGCTTGATCTTTGTATTTGTGTGTTTTGTTTTGGATTAATGATAAATCGAATTACTGAAGTAGACTTCAGTCTGTTCTTACTTGAAGGTTCTATATTGATGAAAAATACTTTAGTACATTTTAACTTTTTTGTTTCCACAGATCTGTTGTTTACCAGCAGAGTTCTAAGGAGTCAGCTACACTGCAACCTTTCTTCACCCTGCAACTGGATATCCAGTCAGACAAGATTCGCACAGTTCAGGATGCGTTGGAAAGTTTGGTGGCGAGAGAGTCTGTCCAGGGTTATACCACAAAAACCAAGCAAGAGGTGTGTTCTGTTGACCCCTTTTTGCAGTCAAATACTAAACTTATTTGAAAGCGTTTTTGTACAGCTCTTGCTTACAAATAGTTACTTGAACGCTTATTACTTGTGTTAACAAAAGAGGTACTAACCTTTTCAAAGTGTCCTGCGGTGGTAAAATGTATTAACCTTGAACATATACACTGAAAGGAAGAGGAATAACTCGTAAACAAAACCATGCCTGTAAGTAGGTATGTTTTCTGATTTGGTGTAGTAATTGGTTGGAGATTTTACTGAAGCGTATATTAAATTAACAGGGTGAGCTGTGGTAATAATACGTACTAGTATGAGTAAGATAGCTTTTAGCTGATCTTAACATACTGATTACTGGGGATTGCCAGATGTTCTTAATAAAGGAGCAACTCTTTGGATTATTGTTTGAAAACACACTCTAGCTTTAAGAAGAAGACTCTTGTAGCAGGATACTTGCATGTTTGTTTGTGTGGCTATCCTTGATGGGTTTTGATGTACACATTTCACTTAGAAATCAAACATGAAAGTATTCATTGGTGGCAGGCCTGGTAGAAGTCCATCTGGAACTTCACTAAAACATCTGGTGATCACTGGTTTTCTCTCTTGATTAATAGTCTGAAATCTTTCAAGGCAGTAAAACTTCCCTTCAGTGTCCCTGGCAGTTCATAGTTGACTGGTTTGCTCTACACAGGCCTAGAAAAACCCAGCTTGTCAGTAATACTATATTCAGTTTTAGGTCATCGGTTCAAGAAAGGTGTTCTTCACAGTTGGAGAATATCTGGAAAATAGCAGTCAAAATGAATAGCAGTATAAAAGTTGTGATGTAAATGGAGCTGTTCAGCATCAAGAAGAAAAAACATGGAAGTAGAGAGATGGAGCCAGATGTGAAGTCAAAGGCTGCTCTAAAAAGGGAAAGACTGATTTTTCTCAGTGATACTCAAAGTAAATAAGAATAGGACCTAGACTAGGTGTTACCTGTCATGCCCGTAGAGTTGTTGTCACTGCTTTAAGAGAAGGTTGGAGAAACACCAGTCGGGATTTACACAAATCATTTTAATTGATTCAGAGAGACTGGAATGGAGGACCCTTTGGCATCTCGAAGCCCTGTGATTGTCTGTCACTTTAAGTACCAGGGCATTTTATTCTGTATTCTCATGCGGCTGTGCAATTTTTTTTATCTTATTTTTCAAATAATGCAATACATAATAGTAATAACTACAACAGAAAAGTACTTCATAGGAAGAAAAGTATGCTTTTGGCATTACAGTTTGAGAACTTGTGATATAGAGTAATGAATTAAACATTTTCCCCACTGAGGTATTGCATTGCTTCTTACGGTGTGCATTAGTAAAGAACATCATCTCTGGTGTGCATGGATTGCTCAGATGGAAGTTTTGCGTACACTGGTCATAACTCCTTTGAGTAGGCCAGGAGGCTCTTGAGTTGTAGATGGTCTCTCTGCCATTCATTTCTGGACCTGTAAGTTTTCAAAATACTCAAATGAGAATGTGGTTAGATTAAAAAAGGATAGACCATTGTCTTTGCAAAGCTAAAGATTTGCCTGTCTCGTATACTCAGTAGGAGTCTTGGAGAACATTTATTTCTCCAGTTGTCTTCCATGTGAAAGGAACATTTGCAATGCAAGCTCATCATGATTTACCACATAGATTTTGTTTTGCTAGTCATTCATTTTTTGGTTTTTACTGCAGATGGTTTTAACTTCTTTACTGACAACCCAGCATTCAATTATGGGGTTTGGAAGAAATGGGTGTTCAAATTAGGTGCTCGAGGTTTGGTCTGGCTTATATTTTAGAGTCTGAATGGAAATACAGGCATTCACAATGTCTTTTAGATCTTTTTTCGAAAGAAATTCAAGTTGAAATAGCTGTTCTTGTATTAAAATTGTAGTGAAAACACTGAACACATTCACTGTAGAACTAGCGAAGGACTTTGCAGATAGTAATTTTCAGAATGTATTGCAAAGAAGTATTTCATTTCCATTATACAGAGGGGCAACTCAGGACTGCTGATAAAGCTAAAAATCATATATTCTTACTGTCTCTGTTTTAATCTGGATAATAATAATCATAATACCTGTGTGGTTTCTGCTACTGTATTTAAGATCAAATACTTATTCCTCTTTTAAAGCAGTAATTATGAGCAGTTAACAAAAAAATTACAGTTTTTCTTCATCTTTGTTCCATGTGTGTGTTAGGTGGAGATCAGTCGAAGAGTGACATTAGAAGAACTCCCCCCTGTTCTTGTTTTACACCTCAAGCGGTTTGTATATGAGAAAACTGGTGGGTGCCAGAAGCTTATCAAGAATATCGAGTATCCTGTTGATCTGGAAATCAGTAAAGGTAAAGATTTTTTTAACAGAATTTTCCCTCCTTCAGGGAAAAGATAATGTCGTGTTTCCTAAGGGTATCTGGTTGTGTTTGTTTTCTTCTTTGCTCTCAGTTTTGTGCACAAGATTTGTTCTTCTATGATGTTTTGTTTTTTTTTTTTTAATATAAAAAGGATGTATTTGGGTTTTTGGATTCACCTGACGTTGCCTGCGTAAGACTTTAGGCATCCATTTTGCAGAGAACATTATGGCAAAATATTTACAACCTTTGCCACATCCTAGGCACTGGCGTGGCCAAATAAGAGCTTCCTGCAGATTTAAGGAGTAATGTTATAGACTGCTGATGACAGATATTGGAAGTGATCCTGTTGAATGAGGGGTATGTCCCTACACAAGGCTGTTGCCAAGTAATAGTAGATATTTTATGTCAGACTTCATTCACAGAAGTGGCAAATTATGGTAATAAACAGGGGCTGATGAAAGGAAACTTGGCATTTTTTAGAAAATGCAGCCTGGAGGCAGACAAGTAAGCCATAGTTCAGAAGTTAAACAACAAAGTTCTTTCGTTTAACAAATATCTTAAGAGATACAGATTTTACAAAGTGTGAGAGCTTGCATATAATCCAACCTCTGAAGCTTGCCAAATGAAATGCATTTAGTTTTGATCTGACAAATCGGCTGTTAGCTAGCCAGTAGTTCAAATAGGAACAGATAAATAAAATTAATGACCTTGGATGAAATACGTACTTTTTCAGACAGTACCCTTTTGTTTTACTTAATATTGAATTTTAAAAATTCTTTAAAGAATGGATGTTTGTAGAATTAGTTCAATTTTCCTTGACTGGCAAAAATGGTTGTAGTATGACTTGGAATCTCAAATTGATTTTTATCATTGTCTGACAGTAGGAATGAAGGGAAAAAAATGAGTAGTCTGATCTTTTGCCCCCTTTTTTTTTTTCCCCTTCAGTGTTTCTGGTGTTATTTTTAAACCTTCCATAAATGTTAGTGTTCAGCAAAGCTCAAAAATCATTCCCTTGGTTATCAGGTATCAGAACCATAACCTTCTTTCAAGGCTGCAAAGAAGTTTTAATTAAAATTCCTCCTTTATGGGTAGTGTTGGTTTCTTTTAGAAATAATTGATCCCTTTGAAATTGAATTCTAAGCTTGCTAACTATTGCCTTTGTGACTTTTTTTCCCTTCTCCAGAGCTACTATCTCCTGGTGTGAAAAGTAAAATTTTTAAAGGCCAAAGAACCTACCGGCTCTTTGCAGGTATTTTATCTATATGCCTCTAGTCCCTGTATTGCAAATACAAGTTCTGCATATAGAATTGAAGAAACACTGGAGTTTCCTGGATTATATAAAATATTTTCTTTTAAATTACACTGAAGTAGCTTGTGGGTGCAAAATTCTCGTATTTAGTGGGATTTTTTGCATATGTGCATAGACACGTATGTTGTTACATTTTTACTTGTGTATCTCACTGATCGAGCTTTGTGCAAAACCAGAGTTCTGTAACAGATCCACCCTGAAAAATAGCAGAAGCTGAAATACAGCTACAGAAAGTAATGTAACTATGCCTAAAATTCACCACATATTGTCAGAATAGTGTTTGAAATGTCTTTTGAAACGACCGAATGCTGGCTTTGCATCCCTTTGAACGCTCAACATGAGTATTGCTGGCAGGGTATGAATGGCATGTTGTAGGTGGAATCACTTGAAGGAGATGATGATTTTTGTGTGAGGACATGCTGATTTTAAGAGTGTCTGTGATTGTAATTGTATTGTAATTACAGTTGGTAGTTAAGGTTGGAAGCTCATGTAGTAATTCAGAAGCAGCATTTTAATATTGAACAAAGCAGTCTCAGGGCAGTAATGAATTCCCTGAAGTTTAAAACTCCTACACACTTTACAATTTGCACCTGCTTATTTGTGTTGGCGTCAGGAGAATATAATAAGTTGGAGAACTGGAGGTCTTAACTTCTGTGTCACCAAATCTGTGCCAGCACTGGTGGCCTTATGTGACCTGGTGGTTTGGATCCAGTTTTGTGACCGCTGAGGTTACACGAGGAAATAACATACCTGTCTCTTGTGGAAATTCTGGCAGTTTAATTTTTTTTTAATAGTGGTTTTCATGGGACAAGTTTAGACAGTGTATTTAAGGTGTCTTGAAGTAAATGTGTTACTGCTGTAATTTTTTCTGACTCCTTCTGTGAAAAAGTAAAATACTTCAGTCTTCTGTCAATCTAGGACTTCTTATCCATGGAAACTGAGCTTGTTAGATGAATTTTACTCAAGTTTTTAAAGAATTATGTTTCACATATCATCCAGGATTTGCCTAATTATATAACAATGAGTTTTGGAACATCCATAATTGAAGTCTAAGATACTGTAAAAAGAATTCCCCAAAATCTATAGATGTAGTATATTCTGCTTTTTTGCTTTGCTTAAATCAAGCTTATTTTCATTGAAGTATGAAGAAAATCTGAGTAAGCTTGAAGTGTGACTCCAGTCTGAAAG
>NW_010100007.1:0-8511 GCF_000699245.1 Pterocles gutturalis | reverse complement strand
TGTAATTATATATTTCTGCTCTTGGGTCAAATACAGCAATTCTTTCAGTTTTTTCTTCCATTGAAAGCTCTGAAGGGTGTGCTGTGCTGTTGCAGCTAGTCTGTGAGGCAAATTCTTGCCAGAAAATCCTCTAGGAAAGTTTTAAAATGCAATTTGATGCTTTTGATTCTTAATTTACTTAAACCTCCTTTTAGAATCAGGAGATTTGGTACGCTGGTGAAACTTTACTAATACTGCCTAGCATGAAATGTGAGCAAGCATTAAACACGTGAAGATTCTTGCTTAATCCAGATCATGCTGTCGTGCTATGAAGAAGGCAGTATGTGACAGACTTTTCTTTATTTACTTCTCCAGTGGATATTTATCTATGTATAACCTATATGTGCATCATCTATTTCTCTTTGCAGTTGTCTATCATCATGGAAACAGCGCAACTGGTGGCCATTACACTACGGACGTCTTCCAAATTGGTCTCAACGGCTGGTTACGCATCGATGACCAGGCAGTCAAGGTGATCAATCAGTACCAGGTGGTGAAGCCGTCTGCAGAACGCACAGCCTACCTCCTGTACTACCGCCGAGTTGACCTGCTGTGAAACTTTTCCCTTTTACGCTGTGTGTGCAAGATACCTGCTTTGTAGAACGCCAACTATCACTAACTTTTTTTCTCCTGTAAATGCTCTTTTGAGTGAATCTTCTTTCTTTTTTTTTTCTTTTTTTTTTCTTTCCCTTGCAACTATTGGATAGAGTGATAAAGGAAACTACCTTGGGTTTGTGCACAACATAGTTTGTGTTGACTTTTGACTTTGCAGAATGAAGTCACTTGTTTGAAAGACTCAGCCTCATGAATCACAAAAAAAAAAAAAATTAATCTGAGTTAATGCTGAATCCTAAGATAATAAAAGGGAATTGGCATTTGATTCCCACTTTCTAATTACGCAGTAGAAGAAAACCCTGCACCAGCAACAGAACTTGTAGATTTCTGTGAAAATGTTTTATCTTTACTTAAGTAAAAAAAATAAAAAAAAAATTAAAAAAAATAAAAAGTGCTCTCTGCTTCCCCAATAGTTTTTGATAAGTGGTAAAATATGAGCCGATGTGTATGAGATGGAGATGGTCCTATGTGCTTCAAAAAATGTACAAACGTACAAAACGCAGAGTTGCTGGTTCCTAATAGGAAGACACATTTTAATAATTGTGCGATGAGAAACTGCTTAAGTACACATTGCAGATCAAATATTTGGAGTTAAGATGTTAGTCTATATAGATGGGTGATTGTAACTTTATTGCTATTAAGAAATTTCAAACTGCATTTATGCTTCTGTGTACATGAAATTAAAAAGAATGGGCAAGATAATTAAGATTGATATTTCTTTAAGTCTGCTTTGTTTAATTTTGCTGTCTGCTCTCCTATAATGTTGAGTTCCTAATTGTACACAGTTTAGTGATATCTAGAAGTATAAAGTTGTCGCCCATCAATAAAAGTCACAAAGTTGGTTTAAGGTGTGTGTGTGTGTGTGGGTTTTGTTTTTCCTCAAGCGCAAATTCTACCCTTGGAAACTCAAAACCCTGCTATGTAGCACTTTCCCAAGCTGCAGATAGCCTTCCCCAGATGAAGGGCAGGTGATTTTGTCTTTTACAACTTCTTGAAACTTCCAAAATGTTCCCATTCAGCACTGAGATGGAACTGAACTTAGAGGGGAGAGGGAAAGGGAGAGGAGATCAGTCAGTCCAAACCTGCTGAATGTCCCTCGGCCAGAAGAGGGAATTGAATCCCTTCTGTATCCTTTGTGGAAAACCCTGCACGGTTGTTTTTGGGGTAGATGTTGTTTTGTTTGCCTTTGACTAAAATATTCCCTTCTTGAGCCAGTTGACCTTTTCACTGAAAAGTTGGTAAAAATATTTCCCAGCTTCCTGTTGCCTTCCCTGCTGCAGAAGATGATAAAATCTATACGTTGTGTGATCCTTAATGTGATGGTGGTGGTGTTGGGTACTTATTGCGTCGTTGGAGAATGCTGCAGTTGTTGCCAGTGAATCAGGGCTGGCTTTAACCCGAATTGGCAATAAAAGGTTAAACTGCCTGTACTCTGACCAAAGACGGGTCACTTTTTTAAGGTGACATTTAGGAAAAAAAAAAAAAGTTATCTTCCCCAAAGCTGTGGAAATAAAATGAGCTGCATTAATTTTACAGGTACTGCGTTCCAATAAATTCCTTCAGCATTTCTTTCAGCTGCTGGTTTCATTTCGCCTTGACTGGCCTGTCTGTCCTGGAGATGGGTGCAGGTGAACAGCAGTGTTCGCTTCTTCAGGAGAAGGAAGCAGCTATGTCAGTGCCTTAGGGCTTCCCTCCGGGGTGTCCTGTGAGTCGAACAGCAATCAGGCACTTGATGGAAGAGGGGGAAGGTCATCCATGGCTGCGTCCTGCAGGGAGCTGGAGATGTTAAACCACAGCTGCCGTTTGCACAGTTCCAGTGCGTAGGGGCAGTTGTGGATGTGTGGGAACAAAATTCCTGCGACAGCCCTGGGTGTTGGACAAGCAGTAGGACCTGCTGAAGGAAGCCCTGATGATCTGCCCCCTTGACTTCTCTACCTTCGCATCGGATGGTGGAGAACTGGAGCTTTCCCAAGTGTGGATCACCCGGGCGATGCTGATCCCATGGGCTGCCCGGGGCTCCCGCAGTGAGTAGGAGCGTCCAGCCCCAGGGCTTGGGTGAGGCTGGTTGGGGTGGTCCTGGGCGATCGTCAGATGGATGATCCCTTTCCTGAATTATTAGGCAGTGTTAATTTTATAGCACTACCACAGTCCTGATGTTGAGAAAGTTTTCTGGTGTGTTGGATATCCAACTGTAAAGTTATTTTTTCATTGATCAGCAAATTTAATTCGTATTTTCTGATCTGAAACTGATGACTTGAGACAACTGTTCTTGATTTTGGTGGCGTCCCACCAACTCCGAAACAATTTTCCATCCAAAGCTTGTTTGGATTTTGGTGAGTCCCAGGGAAAACCTCAGCTCCTGGCTGCTGGCTGGGCACGGTGCCCCGGGGCTGGGGCTGCCGAGGCGGGATGCCAGGGGGCTGCTGCTTCCCAACGCGAGGCCACCCCTGACGGGAATTACCCCACAGCCAGCACTGGTGAGACGTTGGTTTTGCTTTGAATTTGAAATCTGAGGGGGGGTTGTTCCAAGTAGGAAAGAAACCAGATTTTGAAACTCTTGCTCTGGTTGTTATTCACGTCCTGTTTCTGCACCCCGGCTGCAGCGGATTTCCATCCTGCAGAAATCCTGGTGGTTTGGGGTTTGGTTTTTTTTTTTAATTGTGGTTGTGTTGAATATTAACCTCCAGTGGACTGTGGAAAAATTACATTTCTGATAATGTTGGTTTACCAGAATATTCCAGATAAAATTGCAGGTGATGAGTGATTCATCAGGTTCCTTGTAATTAACTTTGGGTTTGAATGGATGAGATGGTCGGCTGGTGAGTTTTGACCCATTACTCAAAAATTTCACGTTTGTGTTTGTGCGTAGGACATCAGGTACGTTTAGTGGAAACAAATGGGACCCCGTGTTCTTGGTCTGCTCTTGCACTTAAAGTGAAGGATTCTCTTCCAAAAAGCTTTTATTATTTAAAGACACCCAGCTGTGGATGGGATTGTAGTACAGGTGTATTACAAATACAGGTGTTATCAAATATTTCTACTTTTTATTTTGGGGCATGGGTGCTGTTTGCAAGCAGCCCTGTGCGGTTTTCCCAGGATTTGGGAATGTGCACGGAGATGAAGTTCAGTTTTTTGCTATCTGAACTCTTCTGGTATCTTTTGGAAAGGAAATACTGTGTCCATGTATGTTTCAGTGTTTAAATTGGGGTTTAATCACATCGTACCCAATACAGGCTTGCTCCTAAGAACATCCTATTTGATATTTTTTGTTCTCAGGAGTTTTTTGGTGTTGAGATGTTGGTGCTGCTTTCCTCTGTGGCTTTACCTATGTGTTATCCCCTGGGGTAAAAGAACAGAAAATTAATTTGTATCACAACTCGGGTTCTGGCATCCAACCTAAACCTTTCCTGTTCTTAAAGACCTGTACAGACATCTTATAAAAGTGATCGGAAAAGATGATAAGAGAGGAGCTCCTGCTGCAAAAATGCAATTCACTGAGTCTGCATGCTGAGCTCCACATCTCACTTGATGAGAACAGGTTACAAATGTTCCTAATTATTTTAAAGAAATGGCCATGAGTAATTGCCAGCTTAAAACGCAAGTGTTGAAATCGTCTCAGGATGAACTGGAGGTGGTTCAGATGGGATTAATTTCTTGATTTTTCACTAAGGATATTACAAATGCACTTGCTGCTAAAATTGCAGTGTATTACTCAAAGGAAAAAAAAAAAGTATGTGGCAACAGTCTGATGTGAACACATAACCACAATTTTTATTTTCTGGATTAAACTCCTCCCATTGTTGCAAAACAAGGATTTTGTAGCCTTTTGATTGTTGCTTTGTCTGTGAGTGATTATGTAAAAGAAAAAAAAAAACCAACCAACACCCAACACAACCCCTCCTCCAGTGCACGGTAGATGTGCTGGGTGTTTACTGATCTTTAAACTGGGGTTTGATAAATATTTCCTTAAAAATGCACATTAAGACCTAAAGTTTTCAAGACTAGAAACTGGATGTGCCAGTCCAACAGGCTGTTAGAAAAATCTTAACACCCTCAGCCGGGTCTGCACGGGGAGTGGTTTGGTGGGGTGGGGGAGAGAGATGATCAAAGCCACGAGGTGTGGGGGGCTGAGAGGAGGTCGTGGGGGTTTTAATTAACAAACCATCTTTTTTTTCACAATATCTGCCCGAGAGGATGTCCCTCCCGGGGCCAAGCTGCAGCAGAGGGCAGTGGTGGCACACGCTGCCCAGCCCTGGGGACCTGCTGGGGTTTGTCTCCATAAACCTGCCCCAAACCTCTCTGGGTTTGAACAGGATCGAGGAGTGCGCTCTTGATGTTCCCAAGATTTTTATTTATTCCAGGCTGTTCCTCATGACCCGAAGGATTTGGGAAGGAATTTGTATTAGCAAAGAACCAGATGTAATGGTTCTGGATCATATGATCGCGATTCACCACCTCCATTTCGGGGTGAAATCTCCCAAGATGAGTGCGTTGGGTTAATGCTTCTGAGCTGTTTCCAGCTGCAGATCTGCACCAGTTACTTTATGATTTAAAAAGAAATTCAACATCTCTCGCTGCAGATGTACCCAGGAAATGCGGGGAGCTGCAATACCACGGTGAGGGGGGGTGTGGAGTTTTTAGTTCACATTTCACTTGTGCTTGGAGTGGGCAGTAGGGCCCCCAAAATTCAGCCGTTAATTCCTGAAATGGCTGCTTGTGTG
Organism: Pterocles gutturalis; assembly: GCF_000699245.1. NCBI lineage: Eukaryota > Metazoa > Chordata > Aves > Pterocliformes > Pteroclidae > Pterocles > Pterocles gutturalis. The sequence continues at coordinate 3,136 of NW_010100007.1, read as the reverse complement.
CTTCTTTCCTTGCCTTACTGACCTGATTTTTCACCTGGGCACTGGCAAAGCAGCAGAGGCTTTGGGGAGTTTTGTGGGGAGTTTTTTTTTCCTTGCATATCCTCAGCAGATAAAAATTTGGGGGAATGTTTTATCATGAGGAGGAGGAAAAGAAGCCACAGATGAACCCGGGTGGTGGCAGTCCAGGCTGTCCTGAAAGAGGAAAATGGAGAAAGAATAAACAGGGGCTCACAAGGCCAAATATTAATTATATTTGGGAGTAAATGTTACAAATGCCTGGCTTTCACTTGGGATTCGGGATCCCCAGGCTGTTAATTCATCTGCTGGAGCAGCCCCTGTATAGCGCCAAGGCAGCGACAAGCTGCAGGGTCAGGGGACTGGAGCATCTTCATCCATCCCCGGCGGGGGGGCAGGATGGGCACAGTGGGGTTCGGCCACCTCCACCCCCTGCATCCTCCTCCGGTACAGACAAAGTCCAGGCGGGAGGGGGAAACGTGAGCAGACAGCAAAGGCAGGGATGCGGTTCCCCAGAACAGGAGCGTGGCGGTGCCGCTGCCTGCCCCGCGCCCGGCGGGAGACGCTCGGGGGCTGTTCTTCATTACGCTCTCTCTGGACACGATTGCGGCTGAGTTTCTGCAAGTTCCCTCTTGCTGCTGGGTTTGCTTCATCCCCATTATTGCCCCTGTACTCGCTGAGTCAAAACCAGAATGTACCAGGAGTTGGCATCACGGCTTTGAGGCTCTCGCCCCGTTCTCTCTGCCCCTGCTCACACTCGGTGCTGGTGTTCCTGGGCTGCTGTTGGAATAGGAACCAAAGGGGAATTTACTTGAAGCTGAAAATCAAGACATGCTGTCTGCGTGTTCAATTAGGAGGGAATAGTGAAATCTGTGTTTCTTCCTCTTCATTGGCCATTCCATTAAAAGCCCTCTCTGCTAATATATACTTACGTACGCAGCCTGCTTTATGTGGCTTTTACCACATATGAAATGGAGACGTTATAATCAAGGCGGTAATAATGCGGGATGATTGAAAGTAACTTCTGATTGTTTTGGCTTTGGTCAATCGTATGACCTGAAACTGCTGACTCGAGACAAAATGAGGTGCATACAGCGTCTCGTTCTGGGCTGTGCTCATCCCTAAGCACAACCGGGCACCATGTGCAGTGGAACCATACTGGTGGACACTACAAAATAAATTAAAAAATCAAATCTTTGTAAAGAGCAGCATTGGTGAAGTCACACAGCTGTGACCATCCTCCAGGGACTAATTTCCCATAGGAACATTTGTGGAGATTACAAAATACTGGATTTCTGTGAGATCTGGAAATCATTTGTATGTCAGTATGTGAGATTTAAAAGGAGTTAATTCAGCTTTCTGGTAACGGGAGTGAATAGCACCTTCTGAGAGCCGTGAGTCAGGGCTGGGAGCTGTGTGGTTTTGATGCGGCAGGGGCACCATGGTTCACCACCACTGGCCCTCGATTTTTTGGGAAATTAGGAAACCAGGGGCTGCAGCATCCTTCAGCTGATGAAATAAGCCTTCTGCAAATACAGCAAACTCATTGACTGGGAGTGAATCAGAGGAGCGAGGGAGGAAAAAAAAAAAAAAAAAGGATTCAGTGATTATAAAGTAAAGTGGTGCTGAACCTCCTGTCAGCCCAGTTTGTGTGGTCCTTGGACTGGCTGTGCTGGTGGCAGCGCCTGAGCCGCTTTGGGAGCGAGCTGCCCAGATGGCACCGGATCGCTCTCAGCAGGGTGGAAGTGCCAGGTCTGAACGATGGACCATATGGTGTCGGTTCACATACACAGTTTGTTTTGAAGTAAATAGAAACTCTTTGTAAATACAGCTGGGAGAATGTGGCCAGCGAGGAAGAGCAGCCAGAAAGGGTGTTGTGGCTGTACCAGGCTGCAGGACTGGGAGTGACTGGTGAGGACTGGCTCCTCCACATCCCAGCCGTGACTCAGTTCAAAAGACACAGACCAGAGACGGTGCTGAAGATACACCTCAAGGGATGAGAATCTGCTGCTTCTCACAAAAATCTCGGAAAAATGGTGTAAGAGATTAAATCAGCAGATATTTCTTGGAGCTGGCTTCGGAGGGGTGTTTGGTGTTTGCTCAGTGGAGTTGCTCTTTAAGCTGCCAAAATCTGGTGCTTTGCTCACGCGCTGTTGAACAAGTTTGATAAACGTCATTCTGCTGTGTGAGCACTGCTGGGTTTAAACAAGCAGCAGAATATCTTGTAAGCCTCCTTCTTCTAAACAGTAAATAAAAGTGGTTGGTGTTGTGCTCAAAGAATAAATATTGACTGTTTAGAAGAGTGGAAGGACTATTTTCCACAAGAACTTTGGAGAGAGGACTAGACAGTGGATTTGGAAAAATCAGAGCTCCTTCACTTGGCTGTGTCAAATCTGGGAGATGGGCGTTCCCCTGCCTCTGTGCCGGGCCATCGCTGGTGCCCCCTCCACAGGGGACAACCTGGGCTGGGTCACCCTGGGAATGTGCCACCAGATGTGCCGGCCCCATAGTGCTGTGGGATGGAGATTTCAAGGGCCTCCCTTGGGTGGTGGTGCTGGGACCTGGACTTTGGTGGGTGTGATGCTGGGACCTGGACTTTGGTGGGTGGTGATGCCGGGACCCAGACCCTTGTGGGGGGTGATGTTGAGACCTGGACCCCTGTGGGCAGCGGTGGTTGGACCTGGACCCCTGTGGGCAGCGATGGTGGGACCTGGATCCCCGTGGCCCGGGACCCCCTCCCTCCAGGTCCTCGGCCCCGCAGCATCCTGCTGTGGGCTGGTGGCTGCTGTAGTAGAGGTGGTGTAATATACTCATGCTCATGTTACTCATGATACTGGTTTATTGTTTTCCTGTTTGTTTACTTGTTAAAAAAAAGCAAAAGAAGGAACTTCCAGCTTGTCCTTTGCTCAATCCTTTCACAGTGAGTAAATCCCGTGTTTCAACAGCCCACGTAGAATTGCAAAAAGCACGGAGCTCGATGTGAAACCTGAGGCTTTTTGGGCACCGGCTGCACATCTGGAAGGGGGGAGCCGTGCCTGGATGTTTCATTAACTCTTTATTTCCCCTGTTCCCGCACCTCCCGCTGCCGCCCGGAGCCCGGGACCGAGCCGGGGGATGCGCG
>NW_010100006.1:39311-42309 GCF_000699245.1 Pterocles gutturalis | reverse complement strand
CATCAACCCAACGCCACCCAACCCACTAAATCACATCCCGAAGCACCACATCTACACGTTTCTTTAGAGGGTCATACCTGTCTCAAATACCTGCAAATTAGCTAAGACTTCAATTTTTTTTTTTTGCTTTGTGGAAGACTTTTGGTAAAGCAGGGCTAGAAATTTCCTGAGGATGGGTTGTTTTGAAGTTTGCCAGGTCTTTCTGTCCCTAGTCTTCTACTGAAAGACTTTTGGTAAAGCAGGGCTAGAAATTCCCTGAGGATGGGTTGTTTTGCAGTTTGACAGGTCTTTCTGTCCCTAGTCTTCTACTGGAGATAGATATCTTCATAGACATCTCCTGCTTGCTCCTCCTCCTTTCCTCATGATGAGAGTTATCACACATGCACACAGAAATATACAAAAATATACCAAGTATATGCTTGGGGAAATAGTCAGACCTTCCCAACTCTAGTTGTCTTGGAGTATCACCTGACTTCCAACAGTTTATCTTTTTCCATTGACCATAATGAGAGTCTCAGTGGTTATTTTTGCAGGTATAAATATTGTAATTGAAAAAAGTCTTGTTTTTTCTCAGACTGGACAGATGGATTGTTTAAGGACCCAGAGGGGCAATGCCCTTCCAGCAAGGCTGTTTATATAAGTGGTGGCAAACCAGTTCGGCTTGAAGAAGATGGAGCTCACCCTGCTGCTCTCGTGATAGGTAACACTGCGGATGCCTGCCTGTTAACCTGCTGTGAATGGCTGCATATGTGCTTTCTGGCAAAAGGGTCTCCATGCCATAATGCATTTGCCAGGAGAGTCTCTTACTTCCTAGCTCAAATGATTCTGGATTTCAGCCTGGCTTTGCCTTTGTGCATTGGAGAGGTATTCACTTCCCTCGCCCCCAAAAAACCCACCCTATCTTGTTATTTACAGACATATCCAAACTTTATCATCAAAAAACAGATCAAGTGATTTGGCTCAAATCAGCAGAGTACACCATAAAAAATAAAGGAAGAAAATATCTTCATGTATAAGTTTTTTTGGCTTCTTGTCAGTTCTAGGACCATGATTGCCAAGTATCTCATGAAGGATGATTTGGACATTATTCAGGGATCCTCCTGAAAGCAGCGTGTACCAGAAAACACATTCCACATCCTATCCAGTTTTGCAGACTCAGGATGTGTTAGATGATCCTTTCTTCTCTGAGATAAATCCAACAAGCAATTATTCTGAGATATATTTTTTTCTTGCCAGAAGCAGTGGTGGCTTCCAGTACCTGAGGATTCAAGGAACTTGCGTTTTAGTCAAGACTTTAACACAGTTTTACTTGTTTGGGAGGGTACTGCTTCTCTGTTCTGCCCATACCCAGTACTACTTGTCTCTTGGACATGGTTTAGTGGTGGACTTGGCAGTGTTAGATTTATAGTTAGACTTGATGAACTTAAAGGTCTTTTCCAACTTAAATGATTCTATGATTCTATGATCCTATGACTCTTTTGTAAAGGACTTGGAGATGAACAAGCTAAAAAGACAGTGTAGCATGTAAACTTTCATTATTCTTTTGAAATTCGTGTATTGGGCTGAAGCCTTTTTCTAAACTTAGAAGATAAAAATTATGGTGCGATAAAGGACTGAAGTGGAAGGAACCTTGAGATGCCATTTAATCCATCCCTTGTCTAAGCCATACGTGTGTCATTCCACACAGATGCTTATTTAGCTTATTTAGGAGAGTTACCCAGTGTTTATCTACACTTAGCCATAGAAAGTTTTATTTAACTAGATCTTTTCATCGGGATATTTATTTTCTTGTATTATCTGTGATTATCATGAACAGTATGTATTTGTGTCCCTTTTTCTGCAGCAGGATTTTCATACCATGGACTGTAACACTGATTTCTCCCCAGTGGGCTCTTCGTACTTATCTTTCTTATTTCAGAGTACCTATAAAGATCAGTTTGAATTCTACATATCTATCATTTTTTTCTGCATGTTTACAAGCTCTCCTTGCTTGGTATGATCTGCAATACTAGGAAGTAGGATTTATGCCATCCTTCCAGTCATCGTTGAAATATTGAACACGATCAGACTAAGACACGACTCCTGCCAATTCTCGCTAAAAAAGAAATCCTTCTAGCACATCCACTTCTAATGCAGTTTCATCTAAGCCTAGCTTTGCTGAAAGGTTGATGTCTCAGAGCCTTTCAAAAAGCCTTACTGAAGTTAAGGAATAGGGTTTACACTGGGAGTTTATCATGGTCCCAGAATTGTCAAAGATAACTATTAACAGAGCACTCCTGCCGATTTCTTAAATATTCCATGAGGAACTACACCAGACTCTGCTGTTTTGAAAACCTTTAACTGGTCCAAACAACTCCTTACTGTACCTTCCATGTTTCACTGATGGTTCTCACTCCTTCAACCCTGGTGTTAATTTTGTTATCCAATCACAGGTAATCTTTCTAGGGAAGACTAAAGCAAAAAGTCACTAAATGCTTCAGCCCCCAACATCTGTTATTTTCTTTCTTTGCCCACTGAGTAATGGTCCTGCACTTACATTTCTTTTAGTGACAGAACTGCTTTAGGCAGCTCCCAGCCCTTCATCCTCCTTTCCCTTTGCTGTCCCTCTTTCTTTTTCATTGCTGCTCGTTTGTGCCAGTACAACAGTTTGCAGGACCGCATGGTGAACAAATTAACTGACTCAAGTTAAAAATAAACATGTTTTGCTGGGTTATTTCTTCATGCTCTGTCCTTCCTCTTCTTATTAGTACTAACGCATCTTCCCAATATGCTTTTATATTTCTGTAAATTCTTTGCATAATGTTTTGTCTTTTCTGATTTTGTCCCTATGTGCTTGTATTATTTCCCACTGATTTGACCTACCTTCCACTTTCTCTGTCATTTTGTTCTAAATTTCATAGAATGGAGATGATCATGCATCAGACAAGCTCCTATTAACCTTCCTACACCTTCCACATGATAATTTGAGCCCCACAGTTGTCTCAGTCAGCTTTTTGTA
>NW_010100006.1:25655-39280 GCF_000699245.1 Pterocles gutturalis | reverse complement strand
CCCTTAGATTTTCTTCCCATGAGATCTCCCCTACTGATTAGCTGAATTTTTTGACTTTTCCTTTCTTAAAATCTCTTTGCTTTTTTGCTTTCTGGTTCTCTCTCATCTTCCCAGGAATCAGGGTACTCACCCTCTTCTCAGTGTCTGCTTATTTTATTTTCTCAACCAATTCCTATCTATTGGTCAGAAGAGAACCTACAAGAGCTTTTTCTCACATCAACCATCCCAATTTTGGGGGACAAAAGGCATCTCCCAGAACAACCCAGGAATTTGCAGTTCCTGCTGTGTTTTTGTTGTGGCTGATGTTTGGTGTCAGCATTCCCCACTGACAACAGCCTCTGGGGTACAAAATATTCCATGAACCGTTCAAGGCATTTGTCTCACTTGCTTGCTTTGATGGCCACCACCAGCCCATCCCACCACTCTGATGGCTTCCTTCCTATTTCAGCAAGATGGTTTCAGCAAGTGCATCTCACACTGAATTCTGGCTCTTGGAGCCAATGATATGCCCTTGATCTATAAACCACATCTTCTCCCTTTTCCGCTCTCCTCTCTGATCAAGCCATACCTTTTTACATCAATATTCCAGTCATGTGAGTTAGCCTAGCAAATCTCTGCTAAGCCAATTAAGACATAATTCTAATTATGTATTAAGATTCCCAGTTCCTCTGACTTATTCCCCATACATCTTACATTAGTGTACAACCATTTAAAATGTTCAGAAGATTGACCCAGTGGTTTTCTTTTCATCTCCCATTTGTCCCTTTATGTTTATACTCTCCTGCTTCTGACAAATTTAAAGTAATTGGTATCGCCCGCGTTTATAACTGGTAAGCAAAGTACTGGGGTCATACATGTCAGTATTGAGGTAAATAATAGTGCTCAAATATTGCACTATTAAAATATTAAAACATTAAGTACTTGAATTTTGCAAAGGAAGATATTTTCTGTGAAATAGCAGCAGAGCTAATAAGTGTGTTAATAATGCTAAAACAAGAACGAGTGAGACAGATAGGTATTAGTCAGTGGAAAAAAAAATCCACAAAGAAAAATCAGACAGACTAGGAATGAGTCATATAGATGATTTCTCGTCAATAGAGACGTTTTCCAAATCATATTAGACCATCCTCTCACGTTATCCCCACCCCAGGCTATCACAACACTAGGTATTACTTTATTCAGGAATAATTTGTGTGTGTGTGTGTCTTGGAGAATATGTTAATAAATTGTCTTAAATAGCTAAATTCCAAAGGACTTCAGACTGCTGACAAAGCAGCCTCTCCCTATATTTCCTACATTAAATATAAAACACTTCCATTGCTTTCGTTCATGCAAATCAGTACCTGTACTCATTATGCATGTACATACTCAGTCACATGGATTCACAGCCAGCAGGTCACCTATAGCTTCCTGCAAGTTACAACGAGACAAAAGAAGAAAAAAGACGACATGTTCCGCTATAAAAAATGGCCACATTACCCTGCAGCTGTAATAACAAATTATAATATTTTACTTAGCATTTCCATGGTGCTTTCCATCCATCATGGACTTGTATTTTTGGTAGCAGCTTTTTGTGCGTCCCTTTCTTTTCTTGCTGGTATTCTCCCATTCAGGAAACCACTATGCCTTTAATCCTAATCACCTGAAGTGTCTTTTGGCCTCCTGGAGCACGTGGTATTGGTCATTGTTAAATAAGATACTACTAGACCCAGTTTTATCCTACAGAAATACTGTTAATATGAATTAGGCCATAAAATCTGGGTTAGAACAAATACATCAGTGATGCAGGTTTCATTTCCTCTGTGCTGCAGGTCTCCACTGAATTAGGTTGAATGTCATTGTACCCATTTTACATATGCAAAACACAGAGGAAATCCCAAAGAAGTAATGTCCCAGTGACCTCAGTTTGTGGGTATTCAGTTTGTGAAACTTTGAGGCTGATGATCTTTACATCTAATGAGAGAGATCTAGTAATCTTACACTGCACAGTCAAAAAATAGAGTACTGAAGACTGGGATTGCACAAAATCAATTAGTTGTAGGGAACAGACTAACTATGAGTGCAAAGGCTTTTTTCTGAGTGTCAATATAAAGAGGCAGCTCCAATGGGAGACTGAGATCTTATGAACCCATCAACTACAGAAGAGCCCCAAGACTCTCAAATCAGGCTGCTCGTTGGAACACCCAAAGTTAAGCAGGGTGGATCCAACCTTCCATGACTCATGCAGTCGTGGTAGCAAATCCAGGACTAGAAGCAGCCTCTTGGCTCCTTCCCAACTGTTGTAATGCAAAGCCTGCATGAGGGACCCGCACGCCAGGTACTTGCAACGCCTCCCAAACCACTGCCAACCCCGGACACCCGATTTACTAAGCACCGTCCTTACCAATTAGCATCCTCCTTAGAGTTGTAATTGCAAATGTCATTAAAAAAAATGGTTTCAAATATACAGTAGGGAAATAAGCAGCCTCAGAGGGTGGGAACCCTTAAGTCATGGTGAAAGGGGGTGGTTCATCTCCCGTACAAATAGTGAAGTATGGTGATGCTAATAAAATCAGGCCTGCTCACAGCAGACGCAGGCATCTCTTTCAGCCCACTCTCTGGGATAATAGACGTAGTAACGTTTTGACTACCGCCTCATGTTTACTGTGGGTGTTAGCCGAGACATTTCCATGTAAATAAAACATTTCTCAAGATCACAAATTGGGAAGAGCAATTATTGCACAAGAATGGTGAGCACTGGAGGAGCAGGCTCATTCATTCATTCCATATACCTGCTTAGGCTTGTTGCAGAGGAGGGTGTTGGAATTAGGTCAGGTCTCCTGTGTAGAAGCTGTGTGGGCCAAGGAATAAGGCTTGGCACCAAGAGACCTGGTTTCTATTTGCATAGCTTCTGCTGAGTTACTAGATGGCCTTGAGCAACTCACTCTGCTCCTCCATGGTGCTGTTTCCCACCCATCTGTAAAATGGGGTTAATGGCACTTATCAGCCTTCCTAAAGTACTTTTGTGATGGAGGGATGAAAATTATGTTGACTGCTAATTGTTTTCACTCTCTCCATGGAGAGAAGCTCCTTCTCTTCTGGGAGTGTAAATCCAAGCACATTTTTTTTCTGCTGGTTGCAGTGTTTAACTTTTCATTTGCATTGATGGTAGCACCTTTTCCTATAATTTTTTCATAGATAGGATGTGCAAAATCTGAGATTGAGACTCTCTGGGGCTGGGTACTCTACATCCGCATAGCAATGATGGGCAACGCAACAGAGCTTACAATACACAGATGTCAAAACAGGGTAGTGGAAAACAAGCGCTGTTCACAGGAACTGGGGACAATAAGAGGTTGAGTTGCCTCAACAAGGTCAGAAGGATATGTTTAAGAAGCTGTGATAAAGCCCAAGTCTCCTGGTCTCCAGGTTAGTGAATTAGCCACAAGAACTTCCTTCCTGTCTGCCATGATGTCCTTCTGGATTAGTAATAGACACTGCCAGGAAACTTTTCTTTATGGCTTAGTTTTCATTTTCAGAATATTCACGCTCCCCAAATAACTGTTTTTTCCTACAGAATGATCACTGCCAACATGCAGTACTGAGGGAAGCATCTGAAATTTCTCAGTTACTGGAAAAGAAGGGCTTCAGAAACTTTACCTTATTAGCACATTAATTGCAGCTGTCACAGACAGCAATTATTTGCTCAATTTTCCTCAAATTCATCATTTTCTTAAAAAACAAAACCAAACCCAAAACCGCAGTAATGAATATTCAGAGAATCCTGGCACTTGAAATCCTCTTCTCATTTCGTAGCCGGCTGTGGATTCCACCTCTCTGAATACCTCGCACACCTTTCAGGCACGTATGATTGATAGCTGTCCTGCACGCACAGCAAACCAAAGTTTAATCCCCCATATCACAAAGTACTTTGACAGCTTCAGTGCTGAGCAGCACGCCATCCCATCCACCCAGAACAGGTACCCTCTAGAGCAAACACCAACTTGTCTCAACTCCAGTGGACATTTCAGATTTATCTGTAGCCACCTGGGCAACAAAAACCATCTATAGTGGTCTTGCAGCAGTGGAGGAGTGGGAAATATTGCAAGTAATTCCTGTGATTACACTTCTCCTTTAGCTATATCAACTGAAAAAGCTCAGGAAACCATGGTCCTCACCTTTAGTGTTTCACTAACGCCGTCTCTCTGAGCTGTTTGCCCTCATACACTCCATCAAGAGTGGAAAGTGCAGTCAAGGAGAATTACAGCATCTCCGGGAAACAGGCAATTCCTCCAGACCAGAGGGACCTTAGTACCGAAAACCCATCTCAGGAGCTTAAATGTGGTTCTTAACAAACTCCATAAGGCACCCTTGATGTATGTATGTGTGTGTATATATATATATATATTTATATGAATGAGTGATATTACAGCCTTTCTACTGAGAAATGGTGAGTTTGGGAGATGATGGATTCGGCTGTGAAGAGTCCATAGGGAGGTATGAATGCATGTCTGTTACTGGGGTGCTGGGGAAGCCGTGTACTTTGCCCACTTGCATCAGGCCCCAGAAGTGCAGGCAATTTTAACTGAGTAACACTGAGCTGCTACAGTATATGCAAAATCAATTTGTTATGATGGAATATTTAGTATCATTATTTAGATTAGTGCATTTTATCACTAGACGGGGCTTTTATGACCATCTAATGTAACCTTCTACATATCACCTAGCAATTTCTGAAGCTTCATAACTAATGGCTGAGCTACAGCATATCTTTTAGAGAGGCATGACATCTTGATTTAGAGCCTTCAAGTCATGGAAAATCTAACACTTCCATTGTAAATTGTTCCCAAGATTCATTACTCCTGCTGCTAAAATTTGCACTTTATCTCTAGTTTGAATCTGTCTGGCTTCAACTTCCAGCTGCTGGATCTTGTTATACCTTTGTCTGAGAGATGAAACAGCCCCATCCTATTGAAAACCGTCTTCCTGTGCAGATACTTACACAATGTCAGCCTTCTTTCCAACAAGGCAAATACACTCAGTGTCAAAATTATTCTTGGGGTGGGAAGATTGATGGTGTCAAACTCAGGCAACTACCTGTGCCTACTTGCCTGAGCTTCCCTCTGTAATCAGTGGAGGCTCCTCCAGAAGGCAGTTTAACTCTCCTCAAATGTGAATCACCCCTGTAGGTGTCTGTCTCTCTCCAGTAACTATTTAACTACTCTAGGGCAACTATGACCTTCACTTGGATGCCTCATTTAGGTGACTGAAGATTTACAGCCTTTAAATCATCTTTGATCTCTTTCTGAAATCTTTTTTGTTTTCTCAACAACTTTTTGGAAGGATAGACATGAGAAATGGAGACACATGTCAGCTTCCCTCAGTATAATAATACATGCTTAGTGATGCCTCCATTGTCCTGTTCAACTTGCCTGCATTTGACCAAGAGCAAAATTGGCCATGTCTCTTAGCCATTAGCTCCACATTCGCGGTTCATATTCACTACATTGTCTGCAATGACCTTTCAGCATTTTTTCAGAGCCTTTGCTTTCCTGAATACAGTCCCACATCCCCTAAGGCTCAGAGATACAGAATTTTCAATTTGGGGTTATTTTAAAATAGATTTGTAGTGTACTCTGAGCTGCCAATCAGGATCAGGGCCCCACCACGCAAACCCACAGTGAGAGACAGCCCCTGCCCTGAAGAATTTACACTCTAAATTAGATGAGACAGACAGTAGTAGTGTGTGGGGGCGGTTAAATGGAGACACTGAAAAGTGAAGGCCACAAAGAGATTTGAGGTTTCCCAGACCTTCCCACCCCCACTAGCTTATCAAAGTAAATGTACGAGACTTGTTTTGCTGATACCCGCTGCACAACTCCATCTCAGCATCCTTGCTGCAACCCCACATGGCTCCAGGTGCAGGGCTGCTGTTACTTGGCCAGCTCTGTCTGACCCATATCCAATAAGAGGTTGAATACGTTTCAGCAGAAGCATGCGTTGGATGGGCTCTGTGCTGCTGGAGGTCCCAGGGGCAGGAGAATGGCAGAGATGAAGCTTCCTGCCAAAGCTTCTCCCAGGCACAGACATAGTTCATGGTTGTGGCTAAGACCAATCCATGGTTCGGCAATCCCCAGGAACAATGTCTAGCTCTCCAGTGGCTGCATTTCTTTGCCGTTAGTATTCAACAGGATCAGAAACCAGGAAAGGGTAGATTTAGCTCTGAGGAGCAAAGCAAAAGTACAATACGAAGTTCTGTATTGTTCCTTGCCAGCTCTAGGGCTGGTCCACCTTTCTTCTCACATTCTCCAGGGTGGCCACACATGTTTTCTTAAGACTCTTTCACTCCAACTCTTTCCAACAGGATGAATGACACGAAATATCTTTTAGAGATCTAATTGAACTTTAAACGCTTTCGTATATATTTAAGCTATCTCTGTCAGCACTGACTTTCTAGCTGAATAGTTTGCAGCCCCGCTGCAAGAGGTGCAGGCACAGGACAGCTGCTGGGAATGGGAGGGTAGAGTGCGGAGCACTTGCTTTCTTGAGTTTTCAAGCCAACTTCTTGCTTTGGGCAGCTATGCAGCTTGTGGATATGACACAGAATCATAGAACCATAGAATCATAGAGTGGTTTGAATTGGAAAGGACCTTAAAGAGCATTGAATTCCACACCCCCTGCCATGGGCGGGAACACCTCCCACTAGCCCAGGTTGCCCAAAGCCTCATCCAGCCTGGCCTTGAACCCCTCCAGGGATGGGGCATCCACAGCTCCTCTGGGCAACTTGTGCCACTGCCTCACCCCCCGCACAGGAAAACATTTCTTCCTCACATCTTATCGAAATCTCCCCTCTTTCCGCTTAAACCCTTTCCCCCTTGTCCTATCCCTCCACCCCCTGATGAAGAGTGCCTCCCCATCTCTCCTGTAGCCCCCTTTCACCACTGGAAGGTTCTTGAAGGTCTGCCTGAAGCCTTCTCTTCTCCAGGCTGAACAACTCTCTCAGCCTGTCCTCACAGGGAGGTGCTCCAGCCCTCTGACCATCTTTGTAGTTCTCCATCAGGTCCAACTTGCTCCAACAGGTCCAGGTCTTTTTTATGTTGGGGGCCCCAGAGCTGGATGTGGTATTCCAGGTGGGGTCCCACAAGAGCAGAGCAGAGGGGGAGAATCACCTTCTTCGACCTGCTGGTTGCATGAACAAGCTGAAGGTAGGATTTGCATGGCATAGTTTTCCATAGATCCATCTTGCTTCAGTTAAAATCTGTGTAACTTTTTTTTGCCCTTACCAGGAAAAGGAAGATTTGGCTCTTGTTTGTATCTTACTTTTTTCTGTCATTGCCTAGTTATTACTCTTCTGTAGGTTAAGCTACTAAGAAAACAAAATGAAACAAAACAAAACAAAACACAACTGGTCTGGCAATCAATTCCAGACACTGAATGAGCAGTAAGTACTTTCCTGGGAAGAAAATAATTTAATAGAAATGTTTAAACACACTGTAAAATCATTTCTAGAAAATAACATACAGCATTTGGAAATGTATTCTCTGTGGAGAGAACCTGCAAGATGCTGAGCAAATTCACTGCTCACGCATGTGCATGGGAGCTGAAGACAATCAGAGTTTAATCCTGCATTAACTGAAGTCAAGAGCAGTAACACAAGGCATTTAGCATTTTCCAGCAGATACTCAGCTCCAGTTCTGCTCATCTCTGCATGTTGCTCTGGTTTACAACCAAGCACGTCCTCCTCAAAAAAATTCCACCTCTGCCAAACGAGTCCTTTATTTTCACAACTCCTAGCCCTGACTAGATTTTCAGCACAACATTGTGACTAAATGGCTAAGTATTTTATTACATTGGGGCTGGGATTGGTGGTGGGAAGAGCAAACAAGGACTGGCAAAGGCAGATAGGGTCAATCTGGGCCGTATTATATGGCATTATACTTTGAGACACCAGGCACTGGAAGGGAAAATGGGAGCTAACAACTCTCCCTTACCTTACAAAAGGATATAAATATCAGTTAATTAACTTTCCTCAGGGAAAAGGGGGCAAAACTGTTGAACACCTCAGAAAAGAACATAAGCAAATTAAATTATTTGCTTCTCGTCAATAAGCCACAAAGAGCTTAAAATTATAGACATGTGTATAATATGTTTATTGTAATTATTTATAAATATAAAAATAAAATAGTAAAGATAAAAACATCTGAGCACCCTCCACCTGCATGAAATAAGGAGGAGTCAAAAGAAGAAATCCCCTACCAACACAACCTGTGTATTTAATGAATACTAAATAAAAGAGACAATAAATGTCTCACTGGCAACCTTCATTTTGGATTTTCTGGTTTTTAATATTTGACTTTGAAGCATTAGTAACATTCCCCCAGGCTGGCTTGGGATGTATGCTGGTTTTTGGTAGGAATGTCGTTTTTCTGAGTAAAGTACCTCTTTGCCATGTGCTACTCTTGGGGAGAAAAAGAGAAAAGAGAGATAAAACCAGATGTGCTGGGTACTAATCTGATTGCTCGATGTGTTTTTTTGGAAGATGCTCTGATACTGTGATGATTCAAGCTAAATGAGAACTTGCAGATAAGTGGAACTGAGCCCCAGGTTGTCAGTAATGAACTTCAACTAACTCACACTGGGCCTAAGCCCAGTGGCACTGGGCACTTTTACCTACCATAGAAGGCAACGATAAGACACAAGCATGCTGATCTCCCTGTGGATCCAAGATATGATACCACTTGCAGGCAAAATTACATTAGCTGCTTACTGTGCTGCAAATTTTAATGGTTTATAAGCGACTAGAAATTGCCACATTGTAAATTTGAGATAGATGACATAGAAATCAGACAGACTTACAGGGGATGTTCCCTTCACTCTCTGCTGAGTTATAGTTTATTAATATCCTGCTTTCTCTTTATTTACAGCACCAATTGGTTTTATGAGTGGGTAAAGTGTATTTTGCTCTTTTGTTTTGGTTTAACATAGGGGAAACAAGAAAAAAAAAAGAAGAAAAAGAAGGAAAAGTTATATTAATGATGGGGTAAGTGTCACTAAACATAGCTCTTGCTAGGAAGGTCCTAACGTGGTTTCCTTGATGACATGTGTAGGTCTATGATGATGAGTGTGGTAGTGTCCTGAATGGAGACATCTACCCTTTGATTTTTGTTTCAGATTTCCTCATCCTGCTCCTTAGGAAAAATTTCCCTGTTATCAGGGCACTGCACATCCCACCCTTGCTCCCTCCATCATCTCTTTGCAGCAAGTCTACCAGTTAGGCAGCGTTAAGAGTGAACCTGTGCACACTACAATAGTGTGTGGGTCCTTCCCTGCTGCCCTGCAGATGATGAAAAAGCACCAAAAACTCCACGACATGAGCATCCCTTTATCATGCTGTGTTCCCTAGAGACGTAAGCCGCATACATAAATTCTTGGGGAAATTACTTCAGCTGTTTGGGTGAGCAGTCAGTAAGTCTGATGAGCATGGCTAAGCCCCGGGGTGCGTATCTTTAACACTGGAAAAGAGGATTTGGGATTTTCCTCTGAGTCCTGGGAACTCACATTGACACCACCTACCCTAACATACATAGCCAGAAGCATGGGCAAAAAGTGAGGATGTCTATGCGCAAGACTGTTTCTCAAGTGCATGTACCTCTGAATGAACGGAGTGAAAGTGGGATGAATTACATCCAGAGCAAGATGTTTCCCTCTGTCTTACTGCTAAGCTCCGTGCTCAGAGACATGGTAATATTAGATGCAGGGCTTACGAGATGCGCACACTAATATTACAGCTGCCACTTAGAAGGGTAGTGAGGAGGGAGTAACAAATGCTGCATTGTCAGTCTGCAACAATAAAGAATAATTTTCATTCCTTGTGCACAAGAGCTCCAATTATAATCTAATTCAATTCAGATTAACTATGCTTTGATGGCATTTCCATTACATAAAAAATAAATTTATTAGCCAAATATAATGTGTTTTGACTATAGTTCTAATGCTAATAAGGAGGCTGTTTGACTGCTTTAATGCTGCATTTTAACCACAGTTACAAGCTATTTCTTCAAAAATTATAATCAGGGTGTGCAAATATTACACTGGAAACTCACGGAAAGGAAAATTACCAGGATTTACAGGTGAGCTGTTGTTTATAAAGCCTTATAATCCATTGGGTTTAAATCCCACCCATTAAGGATTTTCAAAACACACTTTCATCAAAGTCTCTTTCCAGGTGCTTTGTCCCTGGGTAATCGCGTGGTCTGGTGAAAGGTGGCAAACGTGATGGGATGAGATTAATGTTTCTTTATCTAAGGATTGTTAATGACTCATTGCAGGTATATCCAAACCACAGACACTTAATCTAATCATAGTCCTACAGCTGTGTCTTTATGTTCTGCAAATGACCTCGATACCTTTTGTACAGCCAGCTTCTTCAGCAATCCTCATCCTTTCCCTGAGTTTTTTTGATGGGTTTGTCTTCTGCTTGTTGTTCATATTTTTATTTCTTTTCTGGGCTCTTAAGGACATAGTGCTCACTGTTGCCCACTTTGCCCAGTGCACAAATGGAAGCAGGCTGTTAACTAATAAGCCATTCTGATTAATGGAATATTTATTTATGTTTCCACCCAGGGCTTTAGGGCATGTGCTTGAGCTATTGCAGGTGAGAACCCAAAGAAATCTTCCCTCCTGCCCAAAGGACTCACTAGGTTGGATCAACTCTGCCTCACTTTGCTGGTCTTCAAGCCATCATTTGCATTTTGGCAGACTGTGCACAGGATGCTGGCATGGATTTCGAAGGCTGACAGCTCTGCTGTTCACCAAAATATGAGGGGCTTCACAGAGCCAGAACAAACTAGGAAACTGTATACCAGGAGGAAACACACTCAGAGCACACTCAACCCGTTTGTTGCAGAAAAGACCTACCCTGATAGGTAGGTAAATGATACTTTTTGTGTAGCTTGCAATTGAGTCGAAATGGCCACTGGTTGGGCAGCTTGCTTCAGTCAAGGAAGAGTTGTCCTGGAAGAAGCTAGATCCCTCAGCTCTGGAACCACTCAGAAATAGATGCAGTAACAGATGGAAAATTCTGATTACTCCAAGTTTATATCTATGGAAGCTGCATTTTAATTACATTCAGTGGTGACAGAAAACTAGACCCCTGCTGTACTTATGAATTGCTTTCCATTCAGTTTCACTTCTCATTGATGCCATTAGCTTACGTGAACAGAAATTAACATTAGATTTCTCTTTCTCTTTCAAAATTTCTTTTCAGAACAAAACCACTTTCATTGGGAAGTTATCACTGAATCAAATTATATCTTGGGGAAAATAAAAAAAAAACAAACCAAACACAACACACCAAACAGCATCTCCCCCAAGTCTTGAAGTAGTATCTTCCAAGAGGAGAGGGAAAACAGAAATGCCAAAGGAAAGTTGGGCCATTAGCCAGCCTTCTCCAATTATTTATGATGAGCAATTTATCCACTCTTTTTAATAGTCTTATGGGGAAAATGCATTTTCCACAAACAGATCAACAATTTAATATTTTTTTTTTCCTCAGTTTAAATCTTCTTTTTATTGCTTAACACACATCTGTAGACAATATATCTAAGCCTCTGAGTTTGTCATTTTCTTCACAAGTGCAGTTGCTTACATGGGTAAAAGATTTATTACAGCAATCTAAAAGATCAAGAAACAACAATATCTAATGACTGGACTCTAAAGCTGGATTAATTGACTCTGGATATGCTGCATAATTTTTCCTTTTTTTTTTTTTTTTTTTTTTGGTACAGTTAGGGCAATTAGTCATTGGGAGATAAGGCGGACTGCCTATCATTGCAAATCTCTGAGACAAGACTTTCTAAAATACATATTTCAGTTAAACCAGGAGATAGGAGCCACCTGTCAAACTCTGTGGCCTCTCGCTTGTAGAATGTCAGATTAGATGAGCACAATGTCCCTTTCTGGCCTTAAAATTTACAAAGTATTTATTTTGGAGTTGATCTGTACTGGTCACCTAGGTCAAATAACAGGTGAAACATTTGGGAAAAACCAGACAAGCAGATACAAGCATCACCATGGGGCAGCAAATGGCAATCTTCACTCTGTCAAGTGCTTCAGACAGACCCTCAAAACGATGACCAGAAAACTGAGGGCAACCTGCAGGTCTCAAACACCAGCTCAAGTGACAATTTGAAGGGAAACAACCAACACTGGAATGACATATCACTACCTCAGACGGCCGGTTACAGCTGTTGAAAATGCACTCAAGTCATTTGCTCATTTCTAGCCTGTAAATTAGACATGTAGACATGAACTTGCACTTGATACATAATCGGGGGGGAAAAAAAAAAAGATCAAACAAAGCCCAGGCCCCCCCAAAACCTATTAAAACTTTATTCCAGAGTGCATAAACAGAATTACCACCGTGTTTCTGCGTAAGGTGGTAACAACCTCTCCTTTGTGCCTGGTGCCAGGGACACAACATCTGGAAAGGTGTTCAGCTGAAACACCTCATTATCGGAAAGAGCTGGAGGCACTTCAGAGGCATCGACTCAAAAAATTAAAGAGGTAGGAGGACTGATCTGGGAGGAAACAGCCTCTGAATTACTTGGGAAAGTGGTGACTAAGGCACCGTGTTGGCTCTTTGTGACTTTTATGGGAGGTTTTGCAGAAGTTTCAGTGGGATCTTGATGGAGGACAAAGAGATGCGAATCAATGGCAAATGTTCAAAATGTGTGAAAAAGAGGAGGAAAAGGAGTATGTAGCCATCACACAGAGTAGAAATGAATTGGAATTAGAAGGGAAAAAATAGAAGCCAAATTTCCTAAAAAGTCAGAATTTATAACAGGTAAGTGATGAAGAGAAATGGAATATGAATAGAATATGCTTTTTTTATTTTACTCATGGAAAAAGTATTAGGAGTTGACATGGCATAGCCATTGAGATTTCCTAGTCCTGGGGGATAAGGGTCTGAGAAATTTTCAGTTGGTTGTGGGAGTCCAAGTCCAGATTCCAGTTTGTTATCTCTGTTTTAAGTCAAAGTCCTCTGACATGAGTTTATCCCAGACAAGAGTCCTTCAAAACCACAAGGTCCTCTTTGCCAATTCTTTTTTTTTAAAACTTCTGAGCAAATATGAGAGGTAAAAATGCTTTCACCTCAAAAAACATGTAGCTAGTTGTTACCACGGAGTACACTCTGCTACTGGATTCAGCATAAAAAGGAGATGACTTTTTTATAAGACCCCTGAATATAAAAATATTTGAACATGTCTGATGAACAGTGAGCTGCACATTACCTGAACTTCTGACCTGTTCAGTGAAGAAGTGCCATGCCCGTTCTCAACTTTTATCTCCTTATTATCCATTGTTTATATGTTCCTATGCAAAACACTCCACATATTCAAATTATGAAAAGTGAGGAGTCACAGGAAGGAAATCTAGTCCAATATTTCTTTCCACTGAGATTAATTATCCTTATATTTCTCTCTCTTTTTTTTTTTTTTTTTTTTGTTGGGTTTTGGCTTGTTGTTGTTGTTCGGTTTGTTTCTTTTTGTCTGGAGGGCCAGCACTACAAGAAAAACGACCAACTCTAAGAAAAGGCAGTTGTTATCAGCTTAGTGATCAGTGAGTAACTGGATCCTGCAAGGACC
>NW_010100006.1:15223-25624 GCF_000699245.1 Pterocles gutturalis | reverse complement strand
GGTTCAGCAAGAGTCAATGACTGTTGAAGACACGCAGCCTTTCTCAGCATTGATCCTTATTTACACAATTCAGAAAAACCCTGAGAGCAGGAGAAACCATGTTGATGGCAATAAGGCATTTATGGCCTGGAGAAGCTGCTGCTCCCTGGAGGCCTGTAAGTAAACCCGCTAGTTTTCTTGTGACTCTGCAGCTGCTGCAGGGATGCAGAATGCCAGTGTTGGGTACAGAAATATTTTAATAGCTTTAATTCTAATATAGAAATATGTTGAGCTCCTTTTATATGTGTCCTCCTTCTTTTAGCACTTGCCTTCCTTTTGTTCTTTGCGGAGGTGTGGGATCATGCGTGCAATGTATTAAAGTGGCTCCTTCCAAAGAAGAACATGAGGGAGAATGCATGAAGAAGGAAAGAGAAAAATGTTGAGACATGGAAAAGAAGTGAGAACTGAAAAAAAAAAAATTGCAAGAGTCTTCTAAAAATATTTTATATGAGAAAAAAATGTAGTCATCTCCACCCTGCTATCAAAGCAGTCCATCTGTTTGGGTTGCATGGAAGTGTCCCCTAAACAAGGAGTAATTAAGCAATTAGAACCCATTAAGATGACAGCCCCCATGCCACGTTAGCAGAGATGCTGTAGACCTCTCTCTGTTTCGTGTCAGCCAAACCACACAAACTTGTTGGCATGTTTACTCTCGTGATGCGCCAACCTCTCTACTCCAAGCCTGTGGTGGTCTTCTCTAAAACCAGCAACTCCTTAACCCCACTGTGTACTTCCCACATGTCCTACCGGATCTGCCACAGCATCTACACTGTCTCCAAGCACTCCCCAGAAAAAACCCTGAATGTGCTGGTGAAACCTGCCACACCATAAGTCAGGGAAGACTCTGTAAGTGATGACCAACCATGATGTCGATCTTGGTCTTCTGGAAACTCTGGTGAATCACCTGAAGCATTTTCCTCTGTGCCTTAGGGCAAGGACTGACTGCAGAATGAGAAAAGATGGGATTTTATTCTGAGAGCACTAACTGTGCAGAAACTGGGTGTGGTGAGGAGAAAAAAAAAAGACATCGCTCTAGATTCAGGTGCTAGCATGGACCATCACTTCATAGAGCAGGAAAATACTGAGCACATGAAATGGGAACTCATGCTCATGAGACCAACAGCATGAGAAATGGGCTGGGGAGAGACCAGAAGGAAGAATGGACTGGAGGGTGCTGAACAAAGAAAGAGGAAATCATATAATCAGGGAGAAAAGGTATGGCCCTTGGCAAGACCTTTGGTAGTAAAATCTGTGTTAACAATATCACCTTGTAAATTTGTTGAATGCATGTAACTCTGCTTCCTCTGGATAATATTTCTGTTATGAAAAAAAGCCTTCCTCAAAAGATAAATATGTTTCAAAGGAAGTTTGAGTGGAGTTTTAATGGATCACACGTACCCTTTATGAAAAGAAAAGAAATGCAGCATTCAAACATTGCTTGGGGTACAAATGAGAAATTTGTGGCCAGCTGCAAGTCTTTTTGTTTTCTTTTCCAAATTAACATTGAGGAGGCCAGCTCAGTTTGCTTTCCTGATATTACAGCCAGGGAACATTTCTTTTCATGCAGGTTGGCTGTGGCTCGGGGGGATATTAAACCGTTTGCATTAATAATAATCAAGGACTATCTACCATCAAAACAAGTCGTAGGCTCTACAGTCTGATTACATCATTTTAGGGAGAGGAAATGAAGTTTAGCGCTTGTTTAAACATAGTGAAATGAATTTAAGAAGTTACTAAAAAAACACTAAAACTCATCTTCCACTCATTCAGTTTCATTATGGATAAAAATCAGCACACGGGGAGAGAGACAGGGTCTTAGATACCCTGACCCTTGTGAGTATTTTGTTAAGAGTGATTTATTTAATAAAAAGTGCATTTTAATTCAGACAAATGCAAGCTCCTCCATCTAGGAACCAGGATACAGACCATACATTAAAGGCAGGGATATGCTATGCTGCAGCAAGGTCTAAGGCTTATTTCTGGATAACTAATTAAAAAGAAAATAGTAAAAAACTTTGATTCTTTTATATTGTAACAAAGAATGCCAATAAAATCTTTGGGTGCTTAAGCATCAAGTTTATATATCAAGAGTATAGAAATGGTACTAGTGATAGGACTCGTGATGTTTTTCCTGGACTGTTCCCAGCAATCTCACTTCCAAAAAAGATATTAATTAAGAAAGATCTTGCGAGTTATCTTAAAAGGATAATCTAGGATAGGGAAACATGCCTTTAGGGGAAATCATAGTTTCCCAATCTATTTAGTATACTTGTAGTTGACCGAGAGTTGACCTGGTCATGAGTTACATGCACTTAGGGAAGGAAGAACTTTCTGACCGTAAACTGATCTTTAATTTAGAAGAAGTAAAAACAAACAAAGTGTACCAGCCAGTGTTTGGATGATGAAGTTAGATAAATTCAGTCTAAACCATTAGCGTGATTAGCTCCTCAAAGAGTGTATCTAGATTTCATGTTAGTTCTTCATCAGTTAAACTGTTTATCTTAAGACTGAGCTACAGCACACTCATTTGAAAAACAAAAGCCAGGCAGGCAGAGGTTGCAGAACTGGCAAATTTACTGACTAAGTACTATGCTACGGGGTAGAACAAAACTGGAGGAGATCTATCAGAGCATCAAGTCCCCTATATCCCTGAACGATGTAGCAGGGAGGAACCAAGGGTGTCTTTACTGCTGATGAAGCTCTGGCAGCCCATCCATTCCCCCAGCGTGAGACTGTGGATTCCATCCAAGTCCTTGACCCGGAGCTCCAGACACAGCTAATCATCCAAGAAAATAGCTGGCCCCAACTCGTGGTTCCTGAAGCGGGTGAAAGCCTTCTGCACTGTACCAAAGCCAAGGGACTTGTGCCCCTTTCCACCCCCACCTCCGCTGTCTGGGTGTGTGCGGTGGCACTTGCCTGTCCCAGTGCCTTGCTGGGGTCCTCCCATATCACACAAGGCATAGGGAGGAGGTGCTCAGCATCCATCCAATGTCGTGGATGACTACCCCTTGTCTTCACATCCCCTTGTTGGAAAGTCAGAGCATGGGATCATATTGATTCTTATTGCATCTTTAAAAATTACATTTCAGCTCCTTTTTCTTTTACCCAGATAGGGAGTGGTTTATACTTAATGATTCAGCCCAGGCCAGAAAAACACATCTATTCAGAAAACTACCTGATGAGTTTATGCTCACTTCTTTTTCAACATCATCCATTTAGCATTGACAAGGATTAGTAGATCTTGAAAATGTATTGTTTAACCAGGGCAGATAACACCTTTTAAAATAATACATTTTTCACCTTTAGTCAGTAAAAACTGGTGATTAGAAATATGGCAATTATCTACTACACTCAGCTTGTTTTTGTAGTCTAGAAGAAAGCCCATCTCAAGCTACATTTACAGAATGAACTTTAGAGAAGCATAGTGGTTATGTCAGATTTTGCATCGCTATTATTCTTACAGGCTGAGGTATCCAAAACAAGTCCAGTTGTAGCTAAAATTTTCTTTGAAGAACATAGCTATGCTCAACAATTTTGGATGTTTATAGTTACGAGCTGCAGTCTAATCAGAAATACTTCAAATATAAACACGTTTTTTCTCCACTATTTGGAAGACAAAAAGCAAAGTAACAGTTTATCTGATGTGTGCATATGTGGATGTGTGCCTATGTGTATTTGTGCATATGTGTATGTGTGCATATGCATGAATATATATGTGTACAGATATATAATTAAATTTTTTAATTTTCATGCAACCTAAAATGATATCTCTCCTGCACAGATCTTTTTTTTCAGGCCTGTAACTGGCTATTAGTAATGTTAAAATAATCCATTACTCCATTCACTCATCCGTGGTGACAAAACCAAGTTTTACTGAGTAGCAATGCGTGATCCTTTTTTCTTGTTGGATAGAAGGAAAATGCTCAGACAAAAGCTTATACAGATCTCTAAGTATGAATAAACTATTTTGGTATGGCATGATAGGTGTATTAGGCAACTAGAAGTGATTATGAACCCGCAAAAAGTCCTTATCCACTTTCGTTGATTCTCAGTAATCCATCTGATTAGATTTGGGTTTCCTTGTTTTGATATGTTAAAACCAGATTGAACAACGATGAGTATGTTTTAAAAACAGAATAGCAAAAAAGGACAGATTATATATAGAACCTGCTATTGTTGTTTCAAATAATGCAAATGGGCTCTGAGAAGATCAACTGGAAACACTTTTAAGAATGAACAAATATGTGAATGCTTTTTGTTTCAGACATAAGCCACCACATTAAAATGAAATACTATATTATTTTACAAGATGAAAATAGCACCAAAGATTTTGACCTTCCAGGGGACACACAGAATCACCCTGAGATTTTCAGGTCAGCTGCAACCAGACTCCTTCTCAGGCACTCAGGATGATACAATCTTTATAAATTTTACCTACATCTGCACTTCAAAAAAAAAAAAAAAAAAAAAAAAAAAAGATGATCTATCAGCTTTCTGCTCAGTCACACAAAATGAATGGGTTTTACATTCTTTCATGGTTGGCTCTGAATGGAAAAGGTGTTCTGCTTCTACTTGCTCTGTATTTTACAAGTAATTACTGTCTTTTTCAATTTTTGTAGAGCATTTATGTATAGGCATGCTATGAGACTCTGAATAGACATATACATATGTGCACCATTACATTCATTTATTTGTAGGTATCCAAAGGATTCTTCTACCAACTCCTTGAAAGAGCCCTGTCTAGTTTAAAGAAGTCTGGACAGTCACTAATATAGGATGCTGAAGGATTCCAGGTTTTAAACCACCCAACGATCCTCATCGAGGACATAAAGCTTGGTAGAATCAAGCAGAAAATTTCACTCTAGCAAACATCTTGCATAAAGGAAGAATTGTATCAATAGAGGGGAGTCTAAGATGAAAGCCTCTGGGCAGGCTGGCCATTCCTGGGCCAGCTAATGTCACAGCTTTGCTGAGCAGCTCCTGCTGCTGTGTCAGAGCCTAAGGGCAGAGCTTGATGGGATTGCAAATGATAAAGGTTGGGGTGTGCTTGATTCTCTTGTTGATTCCATTCACCACTTTTTCCTTAATTTCATACACTGACACCGCTGCTTCCATAAATTATCACATTTTATGGTTTTATTGCTAGCAAAATAAACTTTGATGACATATGTAAAAGATGTCAAGGCTATGAAAATGAGCTTGTATTTGCAGAATATTTTCAAGTTGTAGTATTTTCAATATATTACAGCCAAAGGTGAAAAAAAAAAGTGTTTAAATAAAAGTGACACAGTGAAGGTTATTCTGGCCACATATACCCACAGACACACGCAAAAATGACCTTGAAAGATGTCCCATCTGCCAGGTCTCTCCATCTGACTGAAGCAGGGAGTTGCTTTGCAGCCAGCCCATGCTAAATAGAATGAATGCAACCAAAAAAAAAAAAAAAAAAAAAGTGGCAGGCAGTTTCTTGTCAGTCTAACTAATTACAAAAAAAAGCAAACAGATGGACAAGCAATGACTCTTATTCAACAGGAACTTGGGCACTCTGAGTGAGAAGGCACTGTCATTATTTTCTTAGGAAGTAAAAAGGGATGTCCTTCAGTTTCCAGGTTCTAGATTTTAGGGTTTGATGCTGTGTTACTGATTGTCCCCCCTACAACACACACACACACACACATAGACACCCCTATTGCTCTTATAATGAATTTTGCGTTGCAATGCAAGAGTAGGGTCTGAGTGATTCTTGGAAATGAGAGAGGAAAGGGTAAGAGAAACAGGAGATCACAGGTTTGATTTAATTATGCCGATATTTTTAATCTCTTTTATTCTTCAATTTCTATATTCAGCTTTTGCCCTAGTGAATGATGACCACATCAACAGGGACTGAGGGAGGATTGCAAAGAGGGAGGGTGATGGCTTCTCCAGAGCAGTGAGCCTGAAAGGAGGCAAATGAAAGAGGAGAGGGAGATGTAATGCCTGAAGCTTGCTCTAAGATGAAACTAGGTGCAAGAGACGGTGCACGTGAAATAACACGAGCTGAAATGAGATGCTGCCACGGAGGGATATGTGGGCTCCCGAACAATGTGCTTCAAATTGGTGCAAAACACCCAGATCCTGCAAATAGTTTTAAGGATGAAAAGAGAAGGGAGAAGAAAGGGGATAGTCTATACCAGCAAGCGATGAGGATTGTTTTATTTGCAGTGGTTTAGACAGAGTTAAGGGGGGATAAAGGTGAAGTTACAGGAGCTGAACTGGAAAGGTGGTTGCTGAGTGTTAACCACATAGACAATGAAACTTGGTTACTGCTCTTTCAAAGGAGAATGAGCCCTCATTCCACTACATTGACACAACAGGAACCAGACAGAACCATGAGCAGAAAAATTCTACATTAAAAAAAATAATACTAGCCCATAAGTGAAATAATGGAAATATATAAATTGCAGTGCATATTTTCAGTATTCTGTCCATGTAAATATATAAATAAATGATCTCATTTGAACTTTTGGCATCCCTGTTAAAGACTTTATAGTGTAAGACATCAGTTCTGCAAAGAGTCACAGACGTGTTTGAATTTACACATGGCATAATGTTTGTAGGGCTTTAGTCAGTGTGTAGCAGTAAGCATGTGTTTAAGCCTTTCCAGGGCAGGAAGACTAGCAATCCCAGGCACTCCAGAACTGATCAGCTGAACAGAAAAAGTCATGAGATTTGGCCTGAAAGTCACTGAAATTTTTCTGTGTGAGCCTCCAAAATCTTGCTTTTTGAACAGCCTCTTCTGGCTTTGAGCATATGAGCCAACTCACAACAGTTTCTAGTGAACAAGGCCAGCTTTCTAGTCTCTTTGGGAGCCCTCACTAGAAGAACCAGCTGGGACTAAATCATAAAAAAAGCTGCCAGATGGTGTAGCCACCTTTCCCCCTCCAACTAAAATGCCCAATGAGAAATAATTATGTGCTTCTCTAACCTACTATCTGCCAGACCCTTAATACTGCAGCAGCTCACTATAGATCCCTCTACACTCTCCCGTTTCAGTTTGAGTCTTCATCATTCACTGTGTCAATTAATTTTCCATTCTCCACCCTAAAACATTCCCAGTTTCAAGCCCGATGTCAGTAATAGTGAGAGGTTAATTCACACAGCCCGGGAGGAGTTGGAGGACCAGAGCCATAGGGTATGCCCTGGGCTCCTGTGTGCTTCCAACTCTTGCCTCTTTTTTCAGTGCCACTGCCATGACCAACTCTTTCTGCCTTAGTTATCCCAAACCTTCCTGATAGTCCTGGAAGGGGAGAGGGAAAGTTGCATCCTTCACTTTATGACTGCTCCAAATAACTGCAGTAGGCTTAACCCTGAATATTCTAAAATCATTAATTACTCCCCTGAAAATACCAACAAGTTATCAAAAGGCTGCACTGGAGTCGTATTTTCAAATTTTCTTTCTATACAGAACTGAAAGTTCAGGTCTTCACACACAGTCGTGAATTACAAAAAAAAAAAAAAAAAAAAAAGAGGTCAAATAAAGCAAAATTTTCAGTTGAATCCTGAGGTTTCAATGAACCTCTTGCCTGTGAAATCTCTATACAAGTCTTAATTTAGACAGATCAGTGATTTTCAACACCAGTCCACAGATCTGCAGATAAGTTCTAACAGATCTGCAAAAGAAAACTGAGAAAAAGCAAGTGAAATGCAGATAGGTGACATCTCTGAGAGGACTATCTCCAACTGAAGATGTTAATGATTCTTAAATAAAACAAAAAAAAAAAAACTGGAATAGGTTATTTTCTCCTTTACAATCTGGCTGAATGTATTTTGTTCCCTTAAAAAAATCAACAACACAAATCCCAACAACCACATTTCAGGGAAAATCTGAAACCCAGATGTCCTGGTCCTGCTCCCAGTTATCTGAGTGTTAAAATGAGAAATAACTTCATTAATGCCAATACAGTTCAAATCAGCACCAGCACTATCATCTGTGGAGAACAGAGTATATAACACAATCAGTATCTATGAACCCTGGAGTTTTATCAGTGTTGTGATAAAGGCCAAATTGTGAAACCCTCAGTCTGCTCCTCCTACAGCAGAATTCTTCCTGACTTGTGCGGGACTTAAGGGCTGAATTTGAACCTCAGGGTCTGACCCATCCTCAGAGTCTCCCCAAAGCCCTTGCACAACCCCACCGACGGGATTTTCAGGTGTGTAACACTGCTGTGAATCTTCCTTTGGGAACTGAGGAGTGGCTGAGAGGTTAACAAACCTCCTGTAGGACCACTGAAGACCTTATCATCTCTATTTCAGATGTGACTCCACTGCACTCTCCAACCTAAACAGAGAGCTGTCTGTGCATTAAAAAAAAAAAAAAAGGCATAAAACCCCCTCCCAAAACCTACCAGAAATGAAACTGTCTCCTGCACATCAAGTGCTCCCACTTTGCAAGGGGAGTGGTGGTGATGGAAGAAGAGACAGGGAGAACAGATCTTGATGTGACAGATGTTAGTCATACTGCTTAATGCGCTACTGGAAAGCACTCAGATCGTGCAGCGATAAGGGCTGGGTATGAGGCAGATCAGAACATAATGCTTTTTTCCCTCATGTTTTGGAGTCTACATCCTTTGCTTTCTCTCAAGCATGATGATCAGCTCTCTCTCTCTCGTTAGGTCCAAGTGTAATTTGACAAACATTCGCCCTTATTGATTTCATTCACTCACTGAGCTCAATGCACAGTACCGGGGAAATCATCCTTGGTAGCCCAAATCAAATATTTGCATTTTAGTTTGCATATATGAAAACCCTAAAAGCTCACAATTCCAACGAGACTGTAAAAGCAGCTGAATAACAAACCAATCTCACCTTCACTCTCTGCACTCCCTCTGCTCCCCTTCATGTTTTAGATGCTCGCTGTTCCTAATTATTTTATTATTTATTCAGCACAGTCAAGGTACTCAGTTTAACAAGACACAAATATAATAACAATCCCTAATCCCTAAAGAGCTTATGTTGGTAAAAACAAGGATTACACATTGCTCCAGCTCTCCTTCTGACTTATGACAGTTCCCTGTTTTTCTGTCTCTTGCCGTGTCCTGAATAATTAGTGGAGTCAAAGTGCCATTTGCAACGTTAATTGCATCATTACATGGTTTAACAATGACTTTTTGGCCACTGGCGCACATTTTATAGGGCTGACCATACTATCACTGTGAGGGGAAAAATAAAAAAATCAAAACAACACTCTCAGTCAGACATAACCATTTTTGATAAGGCTGAATTTTCAACTCAGTGACTTAAATTTCTTTCACACTACCCTTGCTTCCTGAAGGATTTGTTGTAAGGCAATCAATGGCAATATTTTTTTTGTTCTTCTCTGATTTTCTTTAGATTTAGGTCCTATGCTCTGATCTTATTACCCCTTTTTTATTAGTGCTTTTCATCACTAAATCTCCAAGTACTTCACACACCAAAAAAAAAAAAAAAAAAAAGAGACATTAGAGATGTTTTATGGATGCTGAAGGTGAGACAAAGGGTGTGAACTGACTAAAACCTAGGATCTTTGCACTGCATGCTCTTTCAGAAAAAATAGCTATGGAAACACCTCAGGTAATAATAAATACCATTATGCAATGATTAGTTTTGAAGAAACTAACGCATAAGCTTATTTTCAACCTGCTTTTCCATTGTCTGACAATAAAGGTAATATACTCAGAGTTAACATCACTAAAAGGAAGAAAATCTTTAGTTATTACCAGGCTTTATGTATAAATTTGTGTTGTGCGGACAAAATAAAAAGGCATTAATTTCTGTGTCATTAATGGGACAGGATGATTTGAGACGGGTGGTAACACCTCCTCCAAGTGTTGTGTAGCTATAGTAGTCTGTTCTGGATTTATTTTATATTTTATTTATTCTATTCTATTCTATTCTATTCTATTCTATTCTATTTATGTTAGTTTAATCTGGTTCGAGGTTTTGGTTTTGGGTTTTTTTTTTTTTTGGTGTTATTGTATTTAAACTGCTTCAGATTCATAGGCTTTTATTTGTCAAACGTAACATTGACATGGCCATACCACAGGACCATCCTGAAGACAAAACTGAGTAATAACTGAAACCCAGTTCCCCTTTTCCATTAACCTTCGTAAATTTGTGTCTTAAAATAACTCTGTGGATTTCAGCCTTCCCTCCAAACCCTGAATCATTCGAGAAGACACAATAGAATACACCCACAAACAAAGAAAGGCAGAGTCAACAAAGACAGAGCAAAAATGAGAGATACCACCATTGTAAATCTAACACGACATTTGAAAACATTCCTCTTTCTGCTCATTTCTGCGGGAGTTCCTCCTGCCTCTTTTGCCTTTTATTTATTCAGCCTGC
>NW_010100006.1:13384-15192 GCF_000699245.1 Pterocles gutturalis | reverse complement strand
AAAGATTTTTTTTTTTTTTTTTTTTTTTTTTCGGGTCGAGAGCTGTGTTTTATTCTCATTGCCCAACACAAGAGAGACGCCATTAGGAGCATTTTTTTCCAGTGTAAAGAAATTGATAAACACTGCTGATATGAAGAGGGTCTTATTTTCAGGAGGAAGCTCTGGCAGTTAGCAGAGCTGCTCCATTATCCGCTCTTTTGATTAAACTATCAGCAACTCTTTCTGCAGTCACACGTGTGTGCAAACACGCTACTAGAGACACGACATGGGAGGAAAATTAGGAGCCCCAAGCAGCGGTTCCTGGGAAAGGCACAAGAAACAAATCTTTTAAAAAACCCAACCAAATTCCCAAATCTGCATCTCCTGTTAGCCAGCACGAACCAGCAGAAGACGAGCCAGCGCCAGCCAGGGACACCAAACACCGTTATCTCGCCACTGCCATCGCGGCTGACAAATCTCCCGGTGTCACATAACCACAGCGGCTCCTCGGGAACTGCCTTGGGAGCAGCTACATTAAGACACATCCCACAGCTTTATCACCTCGAGGTTAAATTAAGAGGACAAAGCTCAAGACAGAGACCAGAAAATGAGACAACCCAGACTGTTCAGCAGCAAAAAAACCGCCTGATGCAGACATCACTCGCGGCACGCGTCGCTGAAAGCGAGAGCAGCCTCTGCAGAAGGTTAAGCTGCACGAGGAAACAAGGACAAGTGGCATTTGGGATTGCTCCAGAAATTCAGATTAAAAACCTGCCCAGCACAGTGTGAGGGAAACCAGAAAGTAGGAGGCAAGTCGGTCTCTTGTCATGGGTTGAAAAAAAGCTGCAAGAGCAAAGGAGAAGCAATCTGGGAACAGAAGGAAAAGATGTGTGAGCAAATAGCAGAAAAGATAACATGCATACTGAGGGTTAAACCAAAATCTTTTGCTTTAGTGACTGAGTTTAGTGGGGGAAGTGAATTCTTAAGCCTTTGTTTCGTAGTTCTTTCCACAGTGGAAACAAACAAAAAAAAAAGAATAAAAATAGAGAAAGTGAGAGAGACTTCTTACTCAGGATTAATTACTGAGTGTTCCAGAGCTTTATAACATATTTATACACTCCCTAGAGCTTGGCACACTCTCTCTCTCCCTTTTTCTGTTTTACTGTGTCATCTCCGTCCCAGTACGTTTCACTCAAATACCTCATGATATCCTACGCGGTATCAAAAGTGATGGAGCTGCTGGGGAAAATGCTGGTGTGCCGTATAGCTCCTGCTACCGTCACTCCAGCTAAAGGCTTCCTGAGCGCCTTCAAACAGCTTTGTTCTCAGAAGTTCAGAAACATGTGTGCAGAGGCTTATACTTATGCCAAAGCCTAATATTTAAACTTGTAGTTCATCTAGAAATACCTTTTACTACCATAATTATTACCTGCCGCCACAGAATTTGATTCACTTCTGCCCCTTTTCTGCACAGATTTTTTTTCTTAGCGCTCCCTCCCACTACAGCATAAGAAGCAAAAACAGATTAAAATGTATTTGAAGTTTGAAATGATGGTGGCAGGAGGACTTTGATTATTATCTACCACAGGAGAACTAATTTTATTAGATGGCAGTGATGCTGCTGGACAACCCAGATGTCCTGGAGGATGGTGTGGAGATTAAAGTCGATGGACACAGAGTAAGAACAGCTACACTACCCATGGTGAGGAGGGGGGACACAAGCTCTGATGTCTGTCACCATTAAGTAGCACTTTGGTGGTACACTGCCTCTCCAAAGCCCTAAGCAAACATTAATTAACATGTTCATTGATGGTCCTCCACTTGCAGAG
>NW_010100006.1:0-13353 GCF_000699245.1 Pterocles gutturalis | reverse complement strand
AAGAGGTGAAGAAGGTGAAGTCTTGGCCCCGTTGACCTCAGTAATGGTTAGATCACTTTTGTGATGCCAGAACATCACCCAAAGTGGTTTTCTATAGACTGCAGTGAAAGCAGCTCATCTAAAAAACATTCCTATGGTTTCCCACCATTGTTATGCCGGTGATAGTGAGTGCTCTGGTTTACATGGCCACTTTGTCAAGCAGAACATTTAGACTTTTTTTTTGGAAACGTTCTAGATATTTGGTATTTAATACAGCCGTAGGAAAAATCAAGAAAAAATAATTTTGAATTAAGACGTAGACAACAGTTTCTTTGTTCTACACTCGGTGCCATGTACAAGAAATACTGTAACTTTTCCTCCATATTGGCAATAAAACAATGAAGAAATATCTCTGAAACACTGGCTACAGGTGTTTGTTAGGAATATTTCACATTGTTAGAAAATGCCCTGTTTAAACCATATTTTACAAAATGGGGACATGTGGAGTTCGCATTGCTTTTATGTTAAACCAGAGGTGGGCTTGTGCATTGGGTGTTGTGTACTTGCATACACTTCAATATAGACATGGGTTGCAGTGACAGTACAAGGATACGTTACAGTCTATTGAACAAATGGCATGAAGTTAAAAATTACGTGATAAAACATATAAATATACAAGGGACAACAGCTGTATTGATCTGCCAAAACAAGCACAGTTTACAAGTTATTTAACTTTTGCATGCAAAGGTAGGGAAGCTATTGTAGTCTGTTATCTAAAGAGCATAGATAATGTTACGGAGGAGGAATATTTGGCCAAACACAAACTTTTGCAAGGTGTAGATGTCTTTATCTGAGTTATCCAGCCTGGGCTTCCTTTGTGCTTCTCTGACTTCATGTAGAGGAAATACACCTCCAGAAGCAGAATCACTTCATCTTAAAACAAAATTCTGAAATAAGTTAGATGAATCCTATCGTATTTTTCTTAACTCACTCTGGAGGGAGTCCAGTCAACCAGCTACATACAGTCACCTACACTATGGATATTGACAGTTAGGGGAGGCGAATCATGTGCCTGGTAGCTTATGATACTTCCCCAGCAGCATCTCAAAGCAACAGACCCAAAGTCTTTGAAAACACTTATCAGGGAAATAATCTAATCCAAACTGACCAATGGAGAGAGAGAGCTACATACAGGCAACCACTCAGTCCAGCCTGAGATATCATCCTGTGGAGTTACATTTCTCTCTCTATCTCCTCTGACTAGATAAGATACTTAAATTTCATGTGGCTACAGACATTGCAAAAAAAATCTCCCAAGGCTGAATGTCTTCCTATGGTTCAGTAAGCCAACAACTGATTTCCGTTTAATTCTATCCCACAATGTTTCGAGGAACCGTTTTGCTTTATCCTTGCTGCACCCTGCCTCTCTCACAAGGGATGTACCTCAAGGAGGGATAAAAAAGTGGGACTTGAGGTTACATTTTCAAAACCCTGATGAACATGGACAGCTTAATTTTCAGGAGTCAAACTTGGACACATGAGGAGGGTGATTATCAGAATTCCTTTTTGGCCCTGATAAAATATAGTGGCATTTAAGAAATATTTTGGCCTGAGCACTCAAAATAATTAGTTGTTTTGGAAGTGCTGTCCCCAGTATCAGCAGTGCTTATAGATACCTGGAACAATGATAAAACCCACAAACCCATGTAACCATTAACCTTGCAGGTCGATATTTTTAAGTCGTTCAATTTTCAGACTAATGGCTGTATCTTGACTTAATTAAGGACACATTTCTTTCTAGGTGTGTTTAATTTCTATTAAAATATTATCAGAACCGTCAGGAGAGGGAAATATTTCCAGTTATTGTAAAATCAGCATAAGAGGTCTGGTATCCCACATGGGACCAAATCCATGTGAACGTGTGAGGGTAAATGGGGTAAAATAGAACCACACTCCAAAAAATAGTCCTGAGAGGCCATCACTGGCTGTCATAAGCAGCTTCGATCTTTATATTAATTTTTCAGACAGTGCTTCAAAAGGTTCCCTACTGCCCTTACACTTCCTTCTCATCCTGCTTTCACCTTCTGCCAGCTGGACCTCGATGCAAGAAAGAATCAAGCAAAGGAAGCTGTGTTTGTCTTGCTACAGGTAAGCAACAAAAAGCATTTGACAATGAACCAACAGGGGTTGATCCCCACTCCAATTTGAATACATCTTTTAACCTAATGCCCCTAACTCAGCTGTTATAACACGACAGATTAGCTCTGTGCACCCCAATCCAGCTCAAAACAAATCTTTCCCGTGTGTTCCTTTATATACCATGCTCTTTTAAGGGCGGTATCATGAAGACTCTTTACTCATTCAGGTAATAACAAGCCTGCTACCATTTCAGTTTAACTTCCAGGAGTCTGCACGTTCATGTTAGAGGACAAGACTGTGTTCAGCTACAGGTCACAATGGTTTTGATATACGAGGAACAAATCTCGTATCTTCAGCTTTCAAGAGCAATGTAATGTCAGTATTTCATTCCTGATAATTGTTTTCTTAATCACCGGATTTTTCTAGGATGACCTCCCGGAGCTTTGCTTTGTTTTTGTGTTTGCTCAGTCTCCATACAATGCAGCTTGCTGCATAACAGTATTTAGTCAGGCACTTCTATAGCTCCATTTTCAGTAGGCTTAATGAAAGTGACCCATTCTCCTTCCAATGATAATTCTGGAGTGCATCCAACACATGGAAGGACCAACTTCTGGCTCCCCTTTTTTTTTTTTTTTTTTCATTGTTGAATATAGTCTTTTTTTCCTTCAGGATTCTTCTGGTTTTGTGTTTCATTCAGTAAATCAGCTCAATGACTACTGGGATTGAAGTGAAAAAATAAACAGCATAAGAAGAAGCATTAAAACCCAAGTACCACTAATAATGTAAGTTTTCCAAGACGAATTAACAACTAACTGTGCTATTTTTTTGGCTATTTGCTTTTCAAAGCATCTATCTTAAAAGTCCTATAGAAAAAAAAATCTCCAACAGTTCCAGGCAGAGTTCAGCCCATAATAACACAATTCACAAATTTGAGCCAGAAGAAGATTGCATGAGCCAAAAAGAAAGCCTGATGGAAGATTTCAAATCCTGCCTCTTGGGCATGTCACTGCTGGCCTGAGCCAATCAATATGAGACGGAGATTTGGTGCCAAAACTGTCTCCAACACTTTAACACCTCAGTTATTTGGCTGTAGACAAATGGATGAGCACGGATGATGTCCAACTTCAGCCTGGTTCAGCATCTGGGAAACTTGGGTTAAATGACCTTCTCAGCTTGTGGGAAACACAATTCATAGGTCTGCAGAGTGCCTTGAGTACGGACAAGGCTGTTGAAGGTGTGCTACATCTCCCTGCTGAAGGTAAACCAACGGGTAGGAAGAAAGCAAGTTTTGGATGGCCAAAGGTAAAGCGTGTCACTCAGTGACATGAACACGTTGTGAGAGAGAGGAGCCACCAGTTCAAGATTTGTTCTGATTTTATGGGTCACATCGATGTATTTTTGGCTGTACTATATATGTAAAATAGATTTAGTACTGTGGGTGCGGCACGGTGCTGAACCAGCTAGAGAAATCACAGATCTTGTGCAGTTCACCAAGTCAGGTTTCCTTTTGCCACTCTCCTTTGTGCAGCATAGACAGCTTGTCATTTGATTTCATTTCTGGATGGCTCCAAGGGATGTCAGCACTAAAATTCAGTGTAAAGTAGATATTAGGTGGCTGAATCTTTTCAGGATGTAATCCTTGAGGCTTCACTTCTGATCATCCAACATATTATAACATACTGAAAGAGAGATTAAGTTAATTTCCAAATGTCTAACAAGGAGGCTGCTGGAGGAAGAAATTTAGGCGTTGCTGTCTGTCATTTCCATGAATAGACACTGAGCTCTACCTCTTCATGAAGTTGAAAACGACATGATAACCACCTAGGTGGTATGCAAAAAGGGCAAATGGAAAATTCCGAAAAAAAAGAAAAACTAATTGCTTTTTCAAAATCATTGTTTTGAAAAATGAAATTGTTTGGTTTTGATACAAAAATTGTAATAAAATCTGCCTACTATGCTACAAAATATAAATGATTTCATTTGTTGTCTTACATATATAAATATGGAGAAAAGATTAACAAAATATTGTAAGTATAAGGAATACATTAATATATTAAGATGTATTGCCCTCATTTGTGGCTACTTTGGATCTCAACCCAGGCTGATGGCGTTTTTATAATTCAAAAACATTCACAGATGAGGATTTTTTCCCAATCATCATGTTCAAAATATTATTTTAATCAAGAATGCTTGATTCCATCCTTCCAAAGTGGAAACAGTGGTGGAATTCAATACATTGAATTGGTTCATGGAACTTGTTATTCTTTGTCAGCAATTTTAAACTGATTGTTAGGGAAAGCTGAATAATATGTCTCTACTGAGGTTCTGTAAACCAGGGCAGCACAGCATTAACACTAACTATGCTGACACTGAGGGTCAATCATCCCCTGTTGCCAGTGAAAGTCTTGTGCAAAGACCAAGAATAAAGCATTATCCAAATAAATAACAAATGTATCTCATCAATTACCCCAATTTTCCAAAGCATTTTCACCTTCACAGTCACAGCTTTTGTATTCTTCATGCTTCTTTCTTTTTGCCTTTCTTCTCCTTCTCTTTATTAATCTCTCTGCCTTTTTTTTTGTCCTTTCACATTTCTTTATTGTAGCAACTCCTAGTTTCCCATCTTGGGATTTACCTATCGCATAAAAGATCTATAATTTCATAGTGAATGATTACATGAGAAAGTCTTAGACTCTAGAACAACATCCCAAAGAAAACAGAGGTGAGAACTATGCATATCATGCATATCCCAAGACATGGGTTTAGGCTGTTGATTCAGTAAAATAAACACTGAGTCAGCAGCTCTGTACATTTGGGAAGTTCTTCTTCCCAACTAAAGAATATACTTCAGATATTTAAAAAAACCCGCATCTCTTAGATTCTGCCAAATCTGAATATGCCATAAACATACGAAGCAGAATGGAAACAGCCCTCAGGAAGGATGTTTAACACCTCTGTTCTTCGTATCATCTTGTCTCTCCTCAATTCAAGCAAACTGCAAAAAACTCGCTGCCAACCTTACAGGACTCTCGTGCATCTGCGTTTTTCTGAGCGTTTTGCAGAAATGATCTTGACAACAGCTGGGTGCTGTAGGCACACAGCTACTCCTTGTTTTACAACCGGGAAACTGAGTCATGGCGAAACTACATGGCTTGGCTAGAAGTCACTCAGAGAAAACAGTGGCAGAGCCAAGTGTAAACTTGATGGTCTCAGCTCTGTCTTTATCTTGAATCAATTGATTATATTGTCTCTCTCTCTGTCATTCTGCAAGGATACTCTAAACATGTTGAATTATGTTTTGACACTTTTGAAGCATGACTTTTTTTACTTAAGTTCTTCTATATTCCATTTGTATCGTCTGCAGAAATTCTCAAAGTTGCAGTTTAACTTGGCTTTTTGTTGTATTGCACTGAAATAGAGAAGATTTAATGAAACTCATATTCCCTCCCATTCACAGTGAAGAATGAATCTTACTTTACAGTACAACAATTAATATCAATTATATTACTTGAAAATGTAAGAGACTGCACACACATATATTTTCCATGAATCAGTGCTCTAGTAAGGGCCTGTATTTATTATAGCTGCTGAATATGATAAAAGAAGTGAATCTTTAAAGTAAACAGTTCAAAGTATGAAATTAAATATTAGGATTCATTCTTCCTAGAGGAACAGTGCTTCTATCTATACAGCACAGAGCGGAGAGAAGATCTTTGGTACAGCTCACAGTTAAGGGGACAGCTTGGAACACAGCATAGAGGATTTAATTCTTTGTTAACTGTGTGAGTCTGAGCAAGTTACAGGGTTTCTCTGCTTCTCAGTTAGACAAATGCATGTAATGTCACTCAGTACACTTCAGAGCGAGGCAGTGACAACTTACCCAATAAATCTGTGCTAAGGTTATAGACGTGTATCAGACCCATTCCCACCCTGGGGAGGTTGCCTGTGACGGAACAGGGGACAAGGCTGAAGGTTCAGGAAGATGGCAGGTGGTGCACAAACTGGAGTGGAGGGTCCTATGGGGGTCTGAGCTGATGAGTTGAGTCAGTCTCAGACCGTTTCCCATCTCAGCATCTATGCTGAAAGGCACCAGCTCAATTCGTTTGGTGCTGTCACAGATTTTCTGTGCTACTTTTCCTCCCCCTCAAGTTTCTGTGTTACTTCTTCTCCCCTCCCTATCACACTTGACCTTGTCATCCTGCCATATGTATTGTGAACTGCTCATTTCAGGGAGTATGGTGATAGCACAAGGGGTAATGGCTGGAAGAAAGTAGATCCAGACTAGATATTAGGAAGAAATGTTTTCCTGTGAGGGTGGTGAGGCAGTGGCCCAGGTTGCCCAGAGAAGCTGTGGATGCCCCATCCCTGGAGGGGTTCAAGGCCAGGCTGGATGAGGCTTTGGGCAACCTGGGCTAGTGGGAGGTGTCCCTGCCCATGGCAGGGGGTTGGAACAAGAGGAGCTTTAAGGTCCCTCCAACCCAAACCATCCTATGATTCTATGATTTTGGGATTGGTGTAGTCCAGGACGAGACTTCTGTCCCTTTATGGGAAGACTATGCTTTTGGCAAAGCCAAGTTGATGGAGGTGACCCTTGCCAATCAATAGCATCCCCTTTCTGCTGATAGTGGCAGACAGCGTTTGCCAAGGGCCAAATCCAGACTGCTGAAAATCCAGCACAATGTTTTAGCCCTGAAAACATCCCGTTTCTCTGTAAAACTGAGCAGGAGAGGGTTAGGACACAGGTTTAAAAGAAGGGGGTAGGAAATTCCTCCCCAAACCTCAGATTCCGTAGATCAGAGCCAAAAGAAGCAGGAGGTTTCTGACTACGCTGCATTGGGATCAAAGACCCTGTGATAGCTTATATGATTAATGAAAGATGAACAACATTCCAAAGATTAACAAATTTAATTCCTGAGAGTGTAGCGGTTATCTGTGTGGGCAGACTGACCCCTAATCTCTGACTTGGTGCTGGACTGTGCCACTCTCATGCTTCCTCTCTGTCCTCCCCCTCCATCACCACCAAACGTGGGCAACTGAAAGATGACATTGAGTAGATGGGTTCAGCACAAGGAGATAAAAACAATGTGAAAGGATGGAGATTGGGAGCTTATCAGCCAAACAGGACACAGGATATAAAAAGTAATCAACTTAAAGCTCTTATCAAAATGTCTCCTGGGAACAGCTTTTCTCTTAAAAAAAAAAAAAAAATCTGTCATTGCTCAGGAAAAATTATAGGATTATTTTAAAGCTATTTCCTCTGATATACTCTGTGTGTGGGGGGTGTATGTGTTTCCTGAAGAATGCACATGCTTTGTAATTTGAGGTGTTTTAAGCCAAGGGAATCAAGTTATCATGTACAAAAGGAATATATTTAACAGAGGAACCCAGACATGACATTTTCTGTCTTATTTAAAAAGTGAATGGGAAAGCACTGAAAAGGAATGCACACACTGCAATATGTTAAGAACTTGAACAATTAACTAAATATTTAGACAAATTACATATAATTATGTACTAAAACAAAATAGCTGCCTGTACGATCCTCCCTACCAGGATTCTATAGAGCTTCATTTGCAGAAGTGCTTCTTTGAAAAGGTTTTGAAATCTTACGGAGAATCCTGTAATCTGATTACAGCAAACAACTCTCAAAATGGAATATTTTTGGAATTCTGTTGTTGCTGGAATCAGCTTTCTGGATTAATCATTTTCAGTGTAAATGTTCACACTAATAAAATCCAACCTCTTCTCCACTGTTAAGAACCTACTTTTTGTAATCTATAGAATATCATCCCACTCACTTAAACAGTCTCCTGTTCATCAGAGAAAAAAAAATAACAAAGTGATACTATTTCATGTATTTTTTCCAACTATCCAAAAGAAATAAAACCTTTTTTATTAGCTTTTTTTTTTTTTTTTAATGAAAAAGCTATTGGGCACATGAGTGCTGGTTTTACTATGAAGGCAAAATACTTCTTAAGCAGACAGATAATATGAGAACACTAAAAAAGTGATAATAAGAAAACATATCAGAGAAATAGTATCACATGGAAAATGTTACAATAAATCCAGAGAGTGAGACCTTGACTGTGTCCTGTTTTCACCAGAGCATTTGGCATAGCTTGCTTGAGGATGGGTTCAAGGCAAATTAGGCTTTATGCCCCATTTGTACTCCAGCAATTCTTTTGGTTGCCAGCATAAATTAGAGTGGCCTTAGGGCTGCTCCAGTTTATACTTAGCTTCCTCTGCACAGATTACAGGCTATGTCATGGTTTAGGTTCTGTGCTGGCCAGTGGACCCCTGTGCATTGGAAATCCACCAACAGCATAGCAAAGTGTGTTACGGTTTTAGAAGTATTTAAATGAACCACAATACAACCGTGTTAGGGAAGGACAAAACTCCAGCTGCCCCTTCAGGTCTTCAGAATAGGAGAAGTCTGTTTCTTTTAGTCACAAAAAGGATTTTCCCAACCCATGCCCCATCTCTCTCTGGTGCTCATGCCTCATTCACACAAGGAGAGCTTCAGTCGGGCTTGAATTCTGCAGTAGGTGTGTCCTTAATATTCAATTTCTTATGAATATTTAAAGGTAATAAATGTCACATTAAATGTTTAACGATCTTGTTTACACTTAAAAGACCTTGAGAAGGATCAGAAA
Source organism: Pterocles gutturalis (assembly GCF_000699245.1). NCBI lineage: Eukaryota > Metazoa > Chordata > Aves > Pterocliformes > Pteroclidae > Pterocles > Pterocles gutturalis. The sequence goes on along the minus strand of NW_010100006.1, from coordinate 4,582 downwards.
GAAGCCAAGCTAGCTAAATTGGCCAGTTACTGAGCTCAGATGAATATGCCCCACAGCTTCTGTTGCTCTGGAGCAGTTACTTGTGATAGCAGTGAGGGATAAATTAAGAGAGACAGACACACTGGTGTAGGGTGTGCCTACACTTGCAGGTAACAAAAATATGTGTGCTTTGGGCTATCCCAACAGGACTAGTCTAGATAGACCCTAAAATTATGTAACAACTGGCTAACATCCTCTATGGTTCCTTTTCTTACTTATTTTTTTATAGTAGCTCTAGGATTTCCTTATGACTTCTTGGCACACTCAGGTGTATGCAGTAGTTTTAAAGCAATTTTAAGTAAATTCACCTGCTTTAATTACCCATTTCTATGATGCTCCATCATGATCAACTTGGGTCTAGTCTGCAGAGCATAACTGCGGAGAAGAAATCCTCCCACCTCCACTGCAAAGTGGAATTCTCTGCAGAGAAACAGACATCTAGAAGAAGGTGGTTTTCTTACAAACCATTTAGCAGCTGCCTTATTATACCTTTTTTTTTTTTTTTTTCTTACAAGAAAGTAAGAGTTCAGGCCTCATTACTGTGAACTGTGGAAACAATATCCATAATCTCAACTATTAAGGAGCAGGAAAAAAAAGTTAATTATGTACAGTTACAGTTACCTTCACCTTGGTGTGCTTTAATGAAATACAAGAGTTTAATTCTGTACACATGACTTTTACAGAGGTGAACACACTTCAGACAAACTTAAGAGTGACCTGAGAGTCTCCAGAGTGAGAGGGGCTACAGGGGAGAGCAAAGGTGGCACCTGAAATCATGGTGAGGGAGCACATTGTTTCTCAGCCCTTTCACATTTGGTCCCTTCTCTGCTCAGCTCTGTATTGGCTTAGATTATTGTTTTCTTGCATTAGCTTGAAAACAAGCCAAGCTTTTTAAATTGTGCCAGAGAAATATTCTTTTCATTTTTTTCTCTCTTTCTTATTGCTTTGGATTTTTATGTTTGAACGAAGCCAAGAAAATATGAACAAGCATTCAACTCAAGGCACTCATCCTATTCACACCCCCCAGTGTGGCATTTGCCTCTGGACTAATCGAGTTAGTCCTGCTTTGCCAATCAAAGCCGAAGGCAAACAAAAGTCTCACTTCATTTAATTGAACCCCGCTTATGCTGTCCAACAAGAATGCAGACACTTGATTTGTTATCATATTTTTCCTGTATTGCAACTACCTAGAAGTTCATATGTGAGTTGGGGCTCCAGAATCCTTGGCATTTTCCAAACACACAATAAAAGAGTAGTTCTGAACTTCAAGAGTTTATTTTACAAGTGAGATCTCTGGAGGACCTTCTCACTGTTAAGACTTTGCTGGCGGAACAGTCTGTAACTATTTTTTTTCTTTTTTTTTACTTTATCTAAAGTAACTGCAAATTTTCCTTTGTGCCGGTAGGAAACCTTTCATTGACCCATTTCCTGAACTAAGCAAACAGTCATCAGCTTATAATTGGGTGAATTAGCCACAGGAGAGAAAGCAAACTTTCAAATAATTGCTCTTTTTCCTCCTTTGTATCAACATTTTTTTCTGCAACAAGCCACCTGGCTCCAAATATTTGTTTTCAAATCACCCAAATACACAACTCAACAGACAGCAGCTCCTGAAAGGTTCTATAGCGAAAATCTGCTCGAATCACATCTTCAGTTTTCAAAACCCATTCAAAAGGAAAAGATCAGCAAAGCATACCCCCATACTGTGCATCCTTTGGCTGGGAAAATGAGCCCCCCTGCAGCTCTGAGCTAAGGAAGAAGGAATTTTACTCTTTAAATCACATGAAGTATACAGAGAGAGGGAGGGAGGGAGTGCGGGGAAACTAGTGCTGATCAGAGGAACTACTAATGGAACAGAAGAGTTTGAAGATGTCTGATCTCTCCTCTGCCTTGACTGCAGACAAACCCTCAGATGAATTATGAAACACACAGTCCTATCATGCCCCCCTGAAAGTTCAAGGAATAGCACAGTTGTGTACTCTTCACTGGGTACTTTGCCAACCCGCTACTTATTCTCCACCTTCTTTACTGAAAGAGATATTTTATATATTTCCCTTGGACAATAGGTACCTATTTTTACCTGTTTTCCTCCAATGTGCTCAGGGCAAGGATAGCTATAAAATATTCCTTGACTTTTTACACCTGTGTAGGGAGGTCATCCGCAATTGCTGTACTGCAAGTTCTGCTCTGATTTAAACATTTCAGGTCCCAAGAAGGTTTACCTCCACCCTGCTGACTGCCCACCTACAGCTGTAGGAGTCCTCTCGCCTCCATTTACTTCATCTGCAGGGTAGATATCTGCTTACAAGCTAGTTTCCACCTTCTTCATACGGTCGCAGGAAAGCAGTAAGTCCTCCTAGGGAATGATTCATTTGACTGATCTCAAATAGCTACCTTATGGTGAGATAATTAGGCTTTAGAAAAGTCTAATTATTTCTGTTGACTATAAAGGAACCTTGAAGATTGTAGACCTACAGAAACTGCCTCTGGCCCAGGTATTTCCTGTGCTGGAGATCATTGTAGCTGGAGGAAAGACAGCTCCATGCTTGCTTTGTCCTTTTGCTTTTCCCTCAGTACCCAGCGTCTACCATTGGTTATGGGCCAAATGGTTTTTCAGTGAAATTCAAATTTCAACAGATTGTGCAACCCTTCTGGAGCTCTCAACCTTTCCTCTATTGATGACACCTGCTTCAGGGCAGGAACTGCAAAAAAAGTCTTCAAACACGCTCAGCTTCTTCCCCTTTGGTTAACTGCAGAAGTCCAGGTAAGGGAAGAAGAAATAACCCTTCCAGGACAGGAGGTAGGGTTGCAAGTCTGCTCTTAGGATGTCGTCATGATATGTGGCAGTGCAGACATCCTCTGTGATCACTTTGTGTACGTGGGAAGCAGGGACTGAATGAGTCTACAGGCCGGTCTTCATGAAGGCTCTCTTCAGAGGGGCAGGACGGCTGGGGCTTCCTACCTGCCTAGCTTTTCCTATGGGCTAACATACACAGACAATTTATTCTTCAGATTGCTTCTTCTCTGGTCACCAAGACTAGGCCTCTGAGAAACAAATGGCAAGATTTTTACTGAGTTCATGTGGTGGATTGACCTTGGTTTGCTGTCAGGAGCCCACCAAGCTGTCCTCTCACTCCTCCTCCTCAGCAAGACGGGGAGAAAATACAGTGCAAAGCTCATGGGTTGAGATAAAGACAGGGAGATTCATCGCCATTTACCTTCACAGGCGAAACAGACTCAACTTGGGGAAATTTATTTAATTTATTGCTAATTAATGAGAGAATATGATAGTGAGAAATAAAAACAAATCTGAAAACACCTTCCACCAACTCCTCCCTCTTCCCAGGCTCAGCTTCCCTGAGGACTTTTCCACCTCCTCCACCTGAGCAGCGCAGGGGGACAGGAGATGGCTCTCCTTTGTTGTCACACCGCGACCTTTCATTTAGTCAGGTTTTGCAGACAGTTCGTAATATTTCGTCTCTGCCACTCCTTCTTCTTCCTACTGTTCCCCTGCTCCAGCGTGGATATCCCGTGGGATACAGTCCTTCATGAACTTTTCCAGTGTGGGTACTTCCCATGGGCCGCAGTTCCTCAGGAAGTGCTCCAGCGTGGGTTCTTTCCTTGGGGTACAGTCTTTCAGGAATAGACAGCTCCAGTGTGGGTCTCCCATGGGCCACAGGTCCTGCCAGAAAACCTCCTCCTGCTGGGTTCCTATCAGGATCCTGTTCTGGTGTGGGCTCTCCATAGGCTGCAGTGCAAATATCTGCTCCAGCATGGTCCGCCATGGGCTGCGGGAGGACAACCTGCATCACCATGGTGTTCTCCGTGGGATACAAAGGAATCTCTCTGCTTCAGTGCCTGGAGCACCTCCTCCCACTCATTCTTCACTGACCTTGGTGTCTATGGAGTTGTTTCTCTCACATTTTTCTCAATCTTCTCTCTCACAGATACTAAACAGCATTTTTTAGCCTTTCTTCCATGTGTCATCACAGAGGCACCACCAGCATTGCCCATTTGCTCAGCTTTGGAGCGCGGTGAGTCAGTCTTGAAGCCGTTTGAAACTGGCTCTGTCCAACATGATGGCAACTCCTGGTATCTTCCCACAGAAGCCACCCCTGAAGCTGACCCCACTGTGAAAACCTTGCCATTAAAATCCAATACACTTCATTAGGACCTGTATTTCCATCCATGCCTTCCCCTGGATTTGGCATTCAAGAGATGTGTATCTGTATCTATCCTCTCTTTTCTGCAGTCCAGACTCTCCTCTTGGGCATATATTTCCTTATTCCTCATAACCTCAAATTAGGGCTATAGTAATTAGCCACAGATGCAAAGAGAGCTGCTTCGCACTTCCTACTGCAAAGAAGAAAGTGATAAATTCCATTTCCAGGTCTCTGCAACGTACCTTTTAAGCTCCCTATCAGGCCAATACTTCATCAGTGCTGGTCCCTTTGCTACTGTCAGTTATTTCAGGAATGCTATGAAATTAATGAGGCTAATGGTTTTTGTTTGTTTTTTTTCTGTGTGATTCTTTTTTTTTTTT
>NW_010100005.1:0-26022 GCF_000699245.1 Pterocles gutturalis | reverse complement strand
GTACATTTACAGTATATTCCCTATCTGCAGCGTGGAGTTACAAGTCATTAACAGATTTCAGTCTTTCCTTGAAGTGAACCTCCATGGATTTATTTAAAAGTTTAATCATGATCCATCTCTTATTCCAGTTACCATAATTTTATCTTATCTAGGAAAAAAATGCATTAATGAAGTCATGATTAACACTGTAATTGTTAGCAAGCAGTATTTTAATGGTAGTCATCATGCATAATAGAGGGTGTTGTTGGAAACCATCTGCCTGCTGATTGTGAACAGCATTTAATTAGTAATGTAGCCCTGGAGCAGGAGGTGAACCTTGCCTCTTAATTACCTCTGTTGGCAGCTCCTCTCTCAAGCAGGCTGGGGGCCAGGGGGGCCATGGGGAGCACAGGGTGGGGGAGAGGTGCTGCTGCTGCCCTGGGCAGGGCTGATCCTCCACCCGCAGCCCATGGAGCCAGGGGATCCAGAAACCTGCACTTCTTTGGTGTGTCCTCGACAGTCCTTCCTTCAACTCTCCAGCTGGTCGAATACTGTTATGCTTCTCTGGTAAGCAAGGCCTGTAATGGGAGTGGAATTAACTTAGTTTTTGGTTTTTTGTGTTTTTTTTTTCCTATAACCTTCTCCTTCATTTTCCTTCACTGAAACAACTGTGTGGTTCTAGGGAGAAAAGGAAAATTGCTGGTGACAGGTTAAATTTTGTCTTCAGTGAGATCAAATACCCTTAGTTTCAATGTAAAAGCAGTGAGGGATATGCCAAGCTCTCTCGTAATAACCATTCTCCAAAAACAATGTTTTGCTGAAAGAAGAGAATTGGAAACTGTTTTCCTAGGAACTCTTAAGCATAGACTAAAAGAAATCTCAGCTTCTTGAATGAAAAAGTCCTTTGGAGAATTTGTCTTTTTTTTTTTTTTTTTTTGTCTTAACCAAATATTTCTAGAGCACAGACTTGCAAGCCAGGTATGGCATAAACTTCAGGTGTAGTGCTTGTTTGAATAGCCAGGAACATGACGAATGCTCCCTTCTTACAAGTGGAGAATTTGATGCAAGTCTAAAAAGCAAACCCCAGCTCACAACTTGTTTGGGTTCCTCACAGTTAAAGAGAGAAATCTTTTCAGGTAAATCCAAAATAGGATCAATGATCTAGACAGTAAGGGTCCTGGGTGATGGCAGGGATGTCAAAACAGGTCGTTGCCGTTCAGATAGCATATAGCATGTGTTTTTAATCTAAATGCTTAAGCAAAAGCTATGTCTGGTGGCAAAGCAATTTTGGTTAATAATGTAAGTGGAGAGGTTTTGAGTTACATCAAGGAAAGAAATAACTCAGAAGTGAAAGGGATAAATGCTGAAGAAAAATGCCTCAATTAACAGACTTGGTTGTTATGTTGTTTCATGGGGTGTGAACCATCCATTTCATTGTTCTCTATTTTTATTGCTGGGAATGCACAGGAAACCACCACATGATGTTCTCGGTCTTGGTACTTGATTAAACTAAAAAAAAAGGTTTAGTGGAGATAATCGTGCTAATTAAAAGGTTGATTATTTGAAAATCTGGCCCTGCTCATAAAAAGATAGCTGTTGGAAACCAGAGAGGACCAATGAACCCTTCAGTCTGACAGTCTGCCTCTGACTGTGCCCAGCACTGCGTGCTACAGAAGTGGGCAAGACTGCACGAAGCACCGCGCTGCCCAGTATTTCACCCTGCACCTGGAGTCCCAAAATGTGTTCTGCTTGAAACTGCAACAAACACCAGAAATGTCTATTAAATCTGTAAGTTGTGAGTTAATTATTTTAAAAAGAATTTAGTAGAAAGGTTCTATTTGGGAAAGGATCTAATTAATTTCAAGTTTGGAGGAAATTTGCTCAGTATAGCCCCAGGCAGTTAGCTCTCATCCTGCTGGCTGCCTCACCTGACTAACCCAGTCTCCACAGACTGTTGGGCTTTTTTTCCTATGCCTCTTTCAGTTTGTCTCTAAGGTGATACTAGCCCCTCTCAGTATTAAAAACATGGTAAGAGAAGCTTTAAGGAAACCAGTGAAGCAGCCCCTCCCTCTTAGTCTGACCTTTCTCCTCCAGCGTTGTTTCTGCTTCTGCCTAGTGCTCTGGAAGTGCTGTGGACACCAGTAGGTATCACTCTAGCCCAGCAATTGCCAAATGTAACTTCAGAAACTAGGCGCATTAGTCATCTCGAGAAGATGCAAGAGCATGGTATGAGAAGAAAGCATTTAAAGATACAATCTCTGGCTCCAAAAGATAAAAATTGTATTCAGAAGAAATTCTCCAGCTGGAAAGTGAGAGACTAAAGAAATGCCTTGGAATAGAAATAAGAACTTTAAATCAGAACACATTTCTCCCACTAGTGGATTTCTCTATAACAAGCAGACTTATTCAGAAAGATAATTTATAACTTGTGTACAGAACAGATCCCTCAAATTAAGATATTTGTACAGGCACAAATGTCAAAGATCTCAGGGAAGGGAGGGTTGTGTGTGAGGTTTGTGCTAAATGTAAACCAATTGGAAGAATATTTGCATGCTATTGTCCAAAAGCTGATCTGGATTTTGCTTTGAGTTCTCTTCCATGAAGAAACTGGCAGCTGCTTTTTGCTATCAACATGTACATTTTTAAAAATCCAAAATACGTTGTATTTTCCTTTTGATGTTTCAAGCTAGGCTGAAAGTAATTTGTAAATCCAGTGTAGATAAGCTTTTAATTTGAGTTTATCCTAAATTATTCCAATGTTCTTCGGTTTTGGAAACTACGTGTACGTCTGGTTCTGATTCAACAGCAAGTCCTTTGTGGACGTAAGATCTTCTGTATTCAGTGTATTCCTGATCTCAGGTCAGAGCTTTCTGAACCTGGGGCTGAATCCCAGCCTCTGCCATTGCCAGTCTTCATGGTTACTGTTCCTTTCAGAAAGGGAAAAGGACTACTATAAATTCCACTTCCTCTGGGGACTTCTGGCTTAACTAACATGTCTTGAACACTTTTTAAGGAAGAGTTCCATTTCTCATACATATTGCTATATATGAAGTAAAGCAACCTCTCAGAATCTCAGTTAATTAAAAATTTGCTTTTTTAAAAGGGATAATGAATCAATGTTAATGGCTAAAAAGTAGCATTTTGATAATGTTCTATAATAGGAAAACCCTTCCTTTTTGTTCTTGCTCTACTGGAGGAAAAAACAGTAATTTATGTTTAAATGCTCATCAAATATGGCATGCACATTGAGCTTAGTTTCTGCTGTGAAATGTAGTTGGTTTCCTGCCATCTCGAGGGAATTAAAAAAAAACCACCACAGTTTTAGCTGTCTTAGTCAATTCCTGTCTTCTTTCATTTGTGGAATTTTGTCATGTCCCTCTGGTGGCAAATGTTTGAAATATCCATCACATAGCTGCTGTAGGAGAGAGCGCAGGGAAGAAAAAGAAAGAAACCTTTAAATCTATTCCAAGGTGCAAACTTGAAATCCGCGTACTTCCAGTTACAAATATGCAAAGCATAACAGACCTCTGCTCTCTGGAGCATAGCTTTGACATGAGAGAGAATGGCATGTAGGTTGGCCTGAGAGCTGGGATTTACAGTATCCAGTTTGAAACAATGTCAGAAAAAGATGTCAAGAACAGAGGCTCTTGCATGATGGGCTGAAGGATGGGATTCCAGACTTCCATTGGCACAAACCACCAGCTGCAAAGAGAATAGTCTCTAGCAAAATCAAATACAAATTGTCAGGGTGGAGAGGTTTTAAACATTGGAAAATGAAGCATAGCAAAGGGCAATTTTTAACATGCTACTTTTTTTTGGTTTTAAGGTATAATATTGCACAGTCTATTTGTATAGCCTATTATATCAAGGAACACATTGATAGACCAGACCCTACCTAGTTTTTTATTTTTCAAGACACAGTGATGACAAACAGAAAAGGTTGCTTTCTGCCCAGTGGGGTTTGTACTTGAGCATTATTAGTGTTGTCTGTTAAAAAAAGTCTTTTTGTGAAACTCTGATCTTTTGGTGAGAATCAGAGATAATAGCACAGCTTCGCTTCTCCAGTCAGCTCACTTGCTACCCCTTTTCAAGCGTGTGCTAATACCAGAATAGTTTGAACACATAGCCATAAAACAATATAGACACTGGGAAGGCCACCTTAAAAACTTCCAACTGATTTCAGGAATAAGTGACATATCTTCACTATGGCTGTTCTGGATAATTTAGCAACTTATGATTTTTTGGAGCCAAAAAACTTAACTTGCAATACTTGAGTAATCCTCTCAACCTGGCTGTATATCTTTTTTTCACCTGGTCCAATGTATATATAGCTGAATGTGCTCTTCCGTATCCGCATTAATGCTCCATTTAGTCATCAGTCCTTTGTGTCTCTACAGTTCATCTCCCTGTGCGTAGAACAGAAGTAGGTGTTCTTTATAAATAAACTCCCAAATGGGAACCAGATGCTGAACTTTATAGCTGACTAAACAGAACCACTGAGAGGTGTTGTAATATGCCTGGCATCTGAGAGTCAGCATCAAGATGTGCTCTAAATACTACTGCAAACAGTGACAGCTTCTGGACATAAAGAACTCAATGTGCTCTCATTAGCGCTGCTGGAAATTGCTCCCAAGGGCTGTGGTTCTCACTCAATTCAGATCACTTATGTAATTTCAGAGTATGAACTGTTCCAGGGAACCACAGTGTTCACTGATTTTAGCACTGCTTGGTGAACTTTCCATTTAAAGCTTCTGCAGTGTTGGGGATGGAGCTAATGCATTAAGTTCAGTAGTCTCTGAGAACTCCCGAAATGTTCAGATCAGAAAATGCTTCTCATAAGGTGCCCCCTGCCCTGCTTAATGATCTGAGTGGAACAGCAGAGACACAAGCAGAGACAGTCTGTTGGGTCAGGGCCTGGACTCACCTGTAACACTTCCCTTCATTAATCTTGTGTTTATATGGTTGAAAAAGTGCTGCCTGTAAAGTGAGATAGCTTCATCGCCAAGTTTGATATGAGATTCCTGGCCTGCCTCTCCGGGGAATTTCAATGGGCTTCCGTGTGCAAATGTGCAGAGGCTCAGTGATTAGAGAGCGGCTGGAGATAGAGCTGTGAATGCCTGCGAGTGCTGATGCTGTGCCTGGCTGAGCTAACGAGCTGTTCACAGCCTTCCTTACCAGAGTGTTCGTTTCTTCTGCAAGCGAGTTCTGTGACTGGTGGTGTTTTCTAGAGATTAGTAAAACAACCATTGTAGGTATAGGCAGAGCTGCAGTGGTGATGTTACTGGGCATGCACCTGTGTTTGGAGGTAACGGGCCGACTCTGTTCCTGAAGTGTGCGGGGCTTGGGATCTCCCCGTCTAAGATGCAGAAAGATCGAGCCCTCCATAGTGCTGCCCTTGGTCTGTCAGTCTCCTAGTGGTTCAAACAACTGCTTCTAGAGAAGGAAGTTTACAAAAGAGTGAGCGATGTAATGGAGGGTTACAGTTCCACCAGTCACTCCTCTGAACACACCTTGAGAGCGACATGAATAAAACATTTGCAGGCTTAAGCTTTGATGTAAATTCTAAGCCAATATTTGGTTTATGCTGCTACTCTATGCATGTTGAGTGGCACCTTACTCCATAATGAACCTCAATGAAACAGACGGGTAATCATAAAATGAATATTTTCAAGCACAGTAAGGGTATTTGAATGTAGTTACTGTATTTGTGGAGCACTTGCCAAATTTTCTAAGGCAACTGATCCTGAAATATGGAAATCCATTGCTCAGGTTTGGGGGCAGAAGTTTGGAGGGTGCTGGGGTTTTGTGGTTTGTGTTTTTGTTGTTGGTTTGTTCCTTGGGGTTTTGTGGGTTGTGGTGGTGGGTTTTTTATTTAATAATTCAGGCAATAATAGCTGAAGTGGGTAAATCGTGGTCTTAGTTTGCCATTGGTTAATCAATTTCTGAGTTCTTATTCAGATGTTTTGCAATTAAGGATACCGTTGGACAGTGTCTCATTCTGTGATGCACTTTTAAAAGTACTATCTATTAAGTACTAATGTCACTGTTAGCTCTGTAAAAATGTGAAAAGCAAAATGCAGGAAGTGCAGAGGTAAAAACTAGATTTTTCTCTGATTCCTTTATTTTAGAATAGTTTATAGAGAAGATGGGCAGGGGCAGAAGAAAAAAAGGTTAAATTCCATTCTTCTAAAGGGTCAAGCTGAAATACTAGTGAGGATTTAACAAACATGTTTCAACAGCAACCTTTTAAGTGTTGGGAGAGCTTTGTGCAGAGCATGCTGCTCGGCTAGCTGGGATGCTGGCTTGCACAGGAGGGCAAACAGGTGCCTTGGAAAAGCTGGTGGGTAGTTACGTGGGTGTGATAATGAGATACTGTTTTTGGTTCTCAGTGTTCTTTGTGTGACAGCAAACTGTTGAGATTCACGTAATGTCCATGGACAAAGATTGTGTAGCCAAAAACCACAGGCGTGACCAAGTTTGCTATAACTTGATTATGGTGTGCTGCTGAGTTTTTGATTAGTGGTTTTTGCTTTTCATTTAACTTCAAACAGCATACTAGTTGCAACACCTTCATAGGAAATATCCACGGGTTATTTTTCTCTTTTTTCTAACCAAAGCCAGTGGTCTGTGTAATTTATATCATGGCTTTGCATTTCCTCTCTCTGATTACAGCCAAGTACACAGGGCTTTGCTAATCTTTTCACAGGGATTTATAAACTGTCTTCTGTTTTTCCTTGTTGCACGTTCCCAAGCCACATATTTGGCTTCAGATTAGGGGTTTGGATTGACCCAAAAGATCAAAGCAGAAGACATCCAATTCATCACAATCATTATGATTTGTAGCCAATGTTTTATAAGTTGGGAATTTCTGTGGATACAGAAGGGATATAGCTTCCCAAATCTCATTGACATTCAGAGGGGTTTGGACACAATTTAAGCTTCTTTCACAATCCTACGCTGAAATGGCCCAGCTCTACTTTCCTTTCTAATATGCATTTCTTAGTTTATTTTTTTATTTTTCTTATTGATGAATTCTCTGTATTTAAGACTTGTACCTGCCAAGAGACATTCATCTTGCTTGCCAACTCTGAGTGGTGTTGACAGCCCAGTATGATTATACATGATAACAAATGACTGTTTATGTCAACAAAAGTAGGTAATTTACAGATGACTCCCACTCCTTCCAAAAATATAGGCAAAAAAGTAGGCCTTGGAAACATCACCAGGAAGTCTCAGGTTTCCAAAAAATGTTATTAACTTTTTTTTTTTTTGGTCATGATGTAGCAGGCATGTAGTTAATTGATGTCCTACACTAAAGACAGAAGTTTCTACCTTTCCAAGAAACTTCATCTTGAAGAATATACTACTTGTGTGTTTTTACAAAAGATTATGGAATTGTCAGCATTTTCAAGAAAAATGCTTTAAAGCATGGCAACTTATAAATATCTAACTGTCAGTGTTGTTAGATACAGCCCTTCTTCCATTTTTTGGGAATAGAAGAGCAAAGAATAATATTTGTAATAATTACCAATGTTTACTAATTAATCAGTGGTTACTAACTTCCCTGACTCTTCAGTGTTTCCTTGACTTTGTGGATCCTGATTGCTGAGCAACAACCTACAGTAACAAGAGTCAAACATTGTACTTTAACAATTCCTATTACTGTGTGTAATTTTGTGAACAAAATTGATAATTCCATCCTATGTTTAAATAATTAATTTTAGATGGGAGTATGATCATGAACTGCTTCATGGTTTTGCTAAACAAAAAGTGCAACTTCTGTCAAGTGCCTGGACAAATGTCTGTGGGCAGACACAGATGGAGAAAAGCAAAAATGTTGAACCAAAAGGTATTTCCTGTGTCCTCGCTTTCCTTTCCATTGTATCTGCCCTGATTATATGTTCATGGCCAACAATAAACTGATGAACTCACATTTTATGAGATCACACAGCAGGACAGGAATAGCTCAAGTAGCAACAACCGAAATCCTATCCGTAAGTCCTGCAGTGAGCTGCATGTTTTTGTAAAGAACCTGTGCAGGGTAATACTTGGGTAGTAAACAACAAAGCAAGTGTCTTTGTGACAAAGTGGAAAAATAATTCAAGGAGATAATGTCTATTTTCAGATGTAGAGTTTTCATTTTGAACAGGGGCAGCCGTGGGTTATCGTTTAATTGATAGCAAAGCATGAACAGAAAGAATCAAAGTGCACATGTCAAGAATAGTTAAATAGCTTGAACTTCTCAAAGCCTTTTGTTTTTAATTTTAAGAAAAGGAACTTCAAACATGGTATTAAAATCTTAAGCTTAGATATGGTTAAGACTGGAAATTGCAATTGCCCCTCCTGTAACCTTTGGTATTCTTCCCAATATTCTTCTTCGTTAAAGGTACTCAATTTTATGAGCTCATTATTTTTCCTGTACTAATACATTTTCCTTATCTTCTAACTAACCACTGCTCCTAGCATATGATGGCACACTCACATCTGCTCTGGCTTCTCTCTCTTCAGGTCTCCTGCTGCAGTTGACACAGCTGATGTTTTGACACTGTTCAAGCTGTCTTCTGGTGCCTTTTGCCATCTTCCACAGTCTACCTCGTTCCAGTTCAGCATAAGTGGGAATCCAAATGGGCAGCTGCTAGCAAATCTTCCTAATGAAATTTGAGAGGGGCTTGAACAGGTAAATAATATCAAAATTCCTTAAATAACTTCAGTTTGCAAAACTTGTGTTAGAACCATTACTGAAGATTTTCGTTCTGCGTAAAGCACAGGAGCAGGGAGCACTTTTTCCAGCTTTTCACGTTCAGGCAAAATTTCACGTCTTCTCTTGAAATCTACTAACTTCTATTGCTGCTGTGATCTCTACCATGTTGAAATAATCTCTTGAGGTTTCAGACAACAGCAACAAAAGCAGTGCAAAAAAAGCAGCAAAATATTTTTAATCACTGTCATAAACTTTGGTCTTAAATTTGTCTAACCAGTGCTGATAAATAATGTTATTGTTTGGTTTTATATCTCTACCTGCTGGTTTATGCATACAAACAGGACTATTTAACAACGCTTTTCCGCAGTCATCTTTTATAAAGCTGTTTTGTTAACGGATTTCATTGGTTTGTAGGTTCATCTGTTGTGTAGGTTTTTGTTCTCCGTGAGGCTTTGTAAAATACTGAAGTTAATGATACAGAAAAACTATTGAGAAATTAAATAGAAGCATTTCCCACAGAGAGACTGTTTGGACAAACTGCATCATACCTTTAGCTTAAAATGAGTTCTTTGCTGACCAAGGCGTCACATCTATGGGTTTTGGAGTCTGGTGGTTTGTGGTTTATTGTGATTTTTATGATCTTTGCTGAGGCCACCCCATAAGAGCAGATTGCCAGGTATCACAGACTTCTCAATGCAAGATACAATGCAATGCAAGACAGAATGCAGTGCAGAAGGTACAGAAATATGCTAGGAATGCAGTCTTCACGTTAAAAGCTCCTGTAGCTGTTTTCCTATGTGAAAGCTGGAAGTATAAGATAAAGAAAATTATAGTCTTGGGTGTCTCTCATTGCACAGTGTCTGAGATGCTCTAGTCTTTCAGATATGCAGGCCTTGCAGAAAGGTGAAAATGTATTTTTTTAGTGTAATTTATATTAAAAGTTACTTAAATATAGGAAGCAGGCCTTGCAGAAAGGTGAAAATGTATTTCTTTAGTGTAATTTATATTGACAGTTACTTAAATATAGGAACAAAACTAAAATATGTTTTTATTATCATTTTGCTCAGTACTTATTATGTGTTAGGATCATTAACATCACTTTATACATTGTGTGTTTAGTCATCTCACAACCACCATGCCGCTATTCTCATCTCCCATCCTCATCACTGAATTACTAACATCAAAGGGTATGTGCAGCTTTTCACTCATTTCTAGAAAATTTGTTAGTGAGGGGTTATTAATTTCTCAAATTGCTGACTGGAAAGCAAATGCAGCTTGACGCTTAATGTGCTGAGAATGTTTTCCTGTTTTTAAAGGTAGTCCAGCTCTCATGAGTTACAGTATAAGAAACTAGTCTTCCAAGTTTAATGGAAGTTTCAAAAGTGAGAAAATAAGTCCTTTGAAGTGGTCATTAATTAGAAATAAGTTTAAAAGGGAAAGGAAAGCATCTTGCTATTCTCTGGTCAAATGTTATTATGCAGATGTGACGGGCATTGTTAGGCTGGTAGAATGGGATGAATTATTTCCATGTCACAGAGAACTTTATCAGAGGAGGTTGTTTGAAGTTTCACTGTGCTATATTCCATGGATTTTCCCCCCCGGTACAGTCTGTGTGGCTTCATCTCTTTCCCCTCTCCTGCATCCCTACTACATCCTCCCCTTTATCTCGGGTAAATATTCCCTACCATGCCTCTGTTTTGTCTGGCTGCTGATTAATTTCCCCTCCCTCCTCTCCACTGGTGTGGAGATCATCAGGCAGCAGGTCCAAGGTGACAGAAAGCAACAGCAGTGGGGCAGTTGATGTGTTTAGCAACAGCTGCTCTTCAAAGAGAACCATCCTGAAAGATCTGGCCGATACTTTTGACAATTACTCCGCTTGTTTTCCCTGTGAAATGAAAAACCCTTTCACTAAGCTCAATAACCTCCAAAGGGGCCACAAAAATACAAAGGTGAGCGCACCTTAATGCTGTTAGCCTCACATTCCTACTCTGCTCCTTCCCACATCCTGAAGTATTTCACCTGTGGAGCTGGATAATTTGCTGGGTGCTGGAACACAGGTGCTGAGTGGCCTGCAAACTCCTTTCCTTTGTACCTGGGACCCACTCAGAGAATCCTTTCCACACAGCGTATGAACAACGCTGCTTTTCAGGGTGGCACCTCTCAGACTGCAAGGTGCAGGTGGACATCTTGTCAGGGACAGGGTAGGTGTCTGTGTAGGGGTGTGGAGCTGGCAGGGACCTCCGTGAGGAGAAGGGCCAGCAGTAGGAGACAGCTCGTGAGGGTTGTGCTTCTTTATGGGATTCTCCTTGGGCTGTAGACACGTGGCACAGGACCACAGCTGTTGCATGGGGAACGTCAGTGGCTCTGCACTTTGTGTGTATGAGGTGGAGGCCTGCAGTGGGACTTGTGATATAATAGCCAAATAAATAGTGAGAAATGAGCAAGCTGAAGGTGTTTGTATTATAATGGTTTGACAGATGAGTGAGCTGAAAGTGCTTCTTATTAGGATCAAATACAATATTTCTTGCCTCCCAGTAGTCTCAGCTGTGCCAGCCTCCTGCTATCCAACTCCTGTTCTTGAGCTGGGAAGGGGGGAAGAACTACTTTCCTGCATGCACCTTTCCTGTGTTGTCTCTCAGTTAACTTGTGGCAATAAGAAAGAGTTGACCAGCCTATCTTAATGTCAATGTTTGCACAAATGTATTTGTTCGAAGCAAATGGCTTCTCAAGAGTCATTTGAAGAGCCTGACCTGAACGTGCGGTTCTTCCTCTTAACCTTGCAGACTGCTGATGCATAAGCTCATTTCTTTCAAATGTCATGTTCTTGTAATGAAATGTGCAGGATGCGGGTCTGCAAGCAGTCTTTGAACAGAAATTCCAGTTGTCCTTATTATCTAATAGCAGACCTGTTAGGGTTGTTCACAGCTTTAGAAATGGAAAGAGGCGTGACTTCCTCAGGATTTTTCTTTCCTTTTCATGAGTCTGAAGGCATGACAGAGGAGCGCTTTCAGCAGTGACCTCTTATCATACCAGAGATGATGGTGTGATGGTTGTTAATTCACTGTTCTGACACTTAGGCAAATGGACGGGTGGAGAGGCAAGAAGTCTATTCAGTAATGTCATCCCCTGTAAAAACGATTATAGGGAAATGCTTTATTATCATTGCTTACAATCACTGCTTACTGGTTTTCAAAATACCAACAATATGCCAACTGCTTTCAAGAGACCTGTAAGAAACAGCTCTTTCCTCAAACAATTTACAGCCATGGCAGGTTGTCATCTGCCGGTGTGCATGTGTATTTTCCATTTTTTATTGCTCTTTTTCACAGAGAGGCAAAAAAAAAAAAATCACCAGAACATTCTCTGTTGTCAAATGAAGAGAAAATAAATGGGAGAGGAGGATGCAACATGAGTAGGGAGTCATTATTTATTTGATGTGTTGAGGGGAAAGTTCAGATAATTATCTAGAATGTTGTGAAGCTTTTCCTGTCAGCCTCGATACATAATGAGAATTTGTTGGTAGACATCCAGAGGGAAAATTGCTTTGAATTATTGCATTGAATTTTACAGTGTGCTGTTTCTGTTTGAATGAACGGTGGTTCAGTGTGTGCATGTGTGGTGAGCTGTAACCAAAACTTGCAGTGCTTGGGCAACAAGATGGTGCCGCTCCTCTGCATCTGTGCCTACTCTTAGAGCTGGTCGTGGCAGTGTTAGTAAGGCAGCAGTCTGTCTTTTCAGTGATCACTCTGAAAACAAATGGATTCCTTCCAAAAATACATGACTGATTCTTCTGTCAGACTTAAATATTGCAGTACAGTCTTCCTGTTGCATGTTTTAGAAGAAACAGCTCGGACCTCTTAAATAATCTAATCTTGGCCATTTGTTTACTTCTGCCAGATTTTAATTTCTTAGTCACAGGCTTTGAGCTATGTTCCAAAGCTTTACAGCTGTTTATTACATACTATAGTAAATGGCTCCATTTCGTGATGAAAATTGGTAGTATATTAACTCTGTGTTTTAAAAAGAAGTTGGAGAGCTTCAGCTTGACTCTTAATTGCAGCTTTACTGATCGTGTATCAGGATTCATTTTGCTAAAAATATAAATTAGTTCTTGCTGGGTAAATTTCAGCAGTTTCTAATCTTTCCTTCTAATTTCTGTATTGATTTGAATTAATTGTTATTCTAGGGATTGCAAGCTATTCCCTATGACCGTCTAATGACTTTTACCAATGCTCTATCACACTTGCTTTGAATTTTAATGATTCAGGAGATGGGGAGCTTCAACAGTCACTACTGTCTAAAAAAGGAAATTGGTTTTCATTGGTTAAAAGTTATTGAATGTTCTGTCCTTTCTAAGCATCAAAGACCTGGGTTTGCTGGTGGTATTGTGGTTTTTTAATATTACATTTTCAATGTCTTGAGGGGTATTCGGAGGAGTCTGAGAGGTCCTGGTTAGAATCAAGAACTGATCTGATTTACCTTACAGTTTGATCAATTTTCTGGGTGGCTATCCATACATACCTTCCATCTCCTCCTGCCATAAAATCCTATTTTTGATTGTGAGGTGGGGGGGTGCGAGGGGTAGGTGGCAAGTTTTTTCTCTTTTCCTGCCTTGTGGAATACCCTTCGCAGTTGTGCTCTCCTTTCTGCATAACTTCTAGTCTCCCAGACAGAGAATAGCTTTAGTGTTCTGTGCAGATGTGACTTCCCATAATAAGGTCATTGTTTTCTGAAGGCTGTAATGTAGTAGAAATATAACCTTCTGACACCATATAATCTCATTGCTCAGGCAACTCTCCTTGAGACAAGATTTTGTTCTACCAGTAGATGAAATAGTGGATTGCCATGCAGAAGCAAACAGCATGTGGCTGAAAGTAGTGAATTCAGCCGTTCAGCTGCTTGTGTGGGTTGTGCCTCCGTTTCTGTTTGTAAAATGGGAGCAACACTCCTCTGACACACTGAACGTTATGAGAACTAGTAACAAAATATTGCAAGATCCTTTGACCAGTAGTGATGAGTTTAAAAAACCCAGTCACTTGACTAGCACTTTTAAGCCCTCAGTATGGGCTCTCTAAGTCTTATTTTAATTTATTTATTCTATTTTATTTTTCCTGAGCAATACATTGGGTTTTTTTAAAGAGATTAAAGAGTCAACTTCTGTTTGCTCACATAAAAGCCCAGGCTAACTGAACTCCCATATTTCTTTCTCTTAATTAAGTTCATGAACAAAAGAGGAAAAAGCAGGAAGGGAGGCAGAAGCAATGGAGAGAGAAGTGTAAGAGGGAAAATACTGTTAAATCTGACACTAATGGATGTGTCAGAGGAGGCCAGTTTGGGAAGACTGGGGTGGGTAATATGTAGGATTTGCAGGATCTGTTATTCACAGCAGAATGAAAAGTGCCTAAGTGGTTGTGTTTGTGGGGAAAAAATCCAAAAGTGGAGAATCCAGTGATGAGCTATTCTTCACATTAAATTACAGGTATCTCCTGGGTGACTCAGATAATCTAGGTAAATTATAAAGTCATTGTAGTTTAAGAGTTTAATTCCTAAGAGTATCAGAGAACAGCTGTTGTATGCATGATTACAGCAGGTAGGGGTAATTTTCCAGGTATATATACGTCCATTTAGTGAATTTCAGTGGTGTTTTCATGGAGCATTTTGATTAAGTTAATACAGTACTCTGTTTTTTAGGACCAGCGATAAGGTGATTTATGTGACAGGATTTCCCAGTGCTGCGCTGCCAGTGTGTTTGCTCTTGAGACAGATGACTGATGGTTTAAAATGACTGAAAATGTTTTTTCTCATTTCTGTCTGGCAGTTCATTAACAGCTTATACATGGAAACATACTTAGTTACATTCAAATCAGATTAATCAACAAACCTATGAAACATACATTCAATCCCATTTACCTGATGTACATAAATAATCCATAAAAATGATTCATTATTCCCACTTGCCTTATCTTGCATGATCAATTTATAATCAATAGGAGATATTTTTCTTTCAAGTAAGAGATTTATAGACCTTGGCCATGCTGCAGTAGCCAATATGCACATAAAAATATTGACAAGCCTTTACTTTTACATTCCAGTGTCCTAGAGACATAGCTACTGAATTGGATTCCATGTCACAAACCAAACTGGATTATAATAACCCTAAATCAAAGACATTGGAGGGGAAAAAATGGGTGTTACAATCCAGCAATTGTCTTATTTTTCCACCCATATCATGCTGGAAACATGGCTAGTCTGCCTTTTTATAACTATGTAAGCAAAACATGACTTTCAGCAGTTCTTCACTTAGGACCTCTTATCCCATAGTGGTTTAGCTCTTGCTGAAGACAGTCTGCTCAGAGCAAGCTGATTCTGTACCTCTGCATGTTGTATTCATCCTTTGTTGCAGTGATCTGTACGTGTTACAATACCAACTTGCAGTTTGACATCCGTGTAGTAATTTACAAGGTGTCATAGTTTCTGTGACTTAAAAATTTGTATTCTCTCAGCGTAAATAATAGTGGAAAAGTTAAACTTCTTAATTAAAATTTGCCTGACTTCATAGTCAAACATTTAATGAAAAAATCCATTTTTCCTGGGGCTGTTGTTTCAGCCTGTCTGCAGACTCCAGCCAACACTGTCATATCCATTACCCTCTATTTGTTTGCTAGCTGTTTTTATTGTCTTAGAGGAATCTCCCTTCTGGATTCCCAGCTGATCCCTAACTCTTAATATGTACAGTTGAGGAGAAACTCTGCGGTAGTTACAGTTAAAATGGATTCCCACCTTCTCAATTTCTGCTGCAAAAAATATTAGCTGTGGTTTAGCTTTGGATTAAAGGCTTGAATATAGGTAAGGGAGACAGACAAATCTGTAAATTCTCAAATATGAGAGATGCACAAGCCACCTGGGAGAAAAGCAATTCCTATGCTCTTAAATATATTCTCAGCCCAGCTTTGTGCATTTTAATAAAACAAGGTAAATTAGAGTTCATACAACGTGCCTGGAGTCTCCACTTTTCTCAACACTCTGTTTGACAGGTATGATGATATTATGACATGTTCTGTTGAAGTTTCATTTCGGCTCCTCAGGTGGGAGGCGAGTACACCGTGGGAGAACAGTTCTAGTGTTTCCTTCCTTTTTGACACTTTGTAGTAGACTGTTGGCAAACTGCTGTTATATTAATCCTTCCATTGCAGATAGACACAATTCTAAACTTAATTTACTACACAGCTGCAAATGAATTGCATTCTAGCTCTGCCTGATGGTAGAGGCATTGTGTTTTGAGAGTATGGTGTAGTCAAGTTTTAAAAGTCCTAATTTTTGTGGACATATTTATAGGTTGTTTGTTAGCATTATATCCCTGGATCTATTTAAAGCTATTATTTGGCTTATCATTATAACTTTAAAATGGAGATTTCCCTCTAAAATTATAAATATGAACTTTTTTAAGGTGAGAAAGTTGAAGTCTTCTGCAGATGAGAGGCTTAACACGTAGCTATGTGCCTAAGCTTCCACTGTTTTCAAGTCTTGAAATTATGCAGCCATGATTAACAGGTGATTCTAGGTTATTAAAAAATGAACTGTTATATTAAGTTACTAATCAGGCAAATCGTGTATTTTGCTTTCTTTTCAGAATGTTATTATAATTACCCATAGTAGCATCTACTGAATGTTTAATCTCATTTGAATTGACAGCCCTTTTTTCCTCTCTACATATATGAACTCATTTAAATTCTGCTTTTATTCTAACTTGTAAATATTTCTTCTTATTTTGCAGTCTGTTGCTTCATCACAATGTGGTTACTAAATCTTCTATTCTTCCATTGATTTTAAATCCTTTGGGGTAGTGACTACATGTTCCACTACTAGGGGCACGCTGAACTCAGTTTTAATACATAGGGGGAAAAGAAAGGTTTGAGATCCCTCCCCGCTCCTTCTTTCCACCTCCCATTCTTGTAGATACCATGGGGAGTTGCTGTGAATTGTTCAGATTTCTCTATAGAAATAGATCTTTTTAGTTTCACCTCCACTGGTGGCTGAGATATGAAACACCAACTGCAGTAAAGGATGACATCTAAGACACCACCCTGAATTTCAGTATCTGCATAGAGATAAACTTGCCCCTTCCAGGATTAGGACATTAACGGGGAATTAATGGTTTGATGGCAGTGCCTTTCCAGACTGGCTTAATGTTGAGACAACATAGCTCTCAAATTGGTGAGCACCAAGCTTACATGCCCAAGAGCTGCAGCATGTCACCAGTAGCACATGCTAAAGTCTCACTGCTCTGTTACTTCTCATCTCAAGAGAGACAAACATCTCATTTTCAAGGTTCCGGATTTGCTAAAATTCCACCACAACGCGCAACTCAGCCAACATTTTTTCTGGGAGCAGGTCAACACCTATTTAATTGAACAACTGAAGGTAATTGTAAATATTTGTATTCTGTGGTAATTTCTAGGTGAAAAAAATATTATATTAAATGAAGTACTGATATGTCTTGGACATGGTGATAAGTTGAGTGTCTGTAGCAAGTGCTTCCCACCAGATGGGCTGTAAGTAGGTTGGAGTGCTGGCAGCTGATATTTAGGACATGCAGTCTGAAGAAGTCGGGAAGGTAGAAAGTGAGGGACAAACTGAGAAGTAAAGTGGAAATGGAAAGAAATAGAGCAGTGAAAATAAGAACCTTGTTACTGTTTTCCTGCAATATAATAACTGCAATTCCTAAGTCACTCTCCTGTAGGGGGAGATGCTTCTTCCACAACAGATGAGTGAGATATAGAGGGAAATATTTTCACTGGAGAGACAGAGTTGTCCCACCACAAAGGGCATAGTAGTTCAAGTGTGATAGATTCTCAGATAAAGCACAATGATGTTGTAAAAGCCAGCCAAAGTCCGTGTCTGGAGCAACAACTGTCTTAAACCGCTTTCTGCAAGGGTAATACGAATTTCATGTTATTAGCATTTCATATCCCAGTGACATGATGTGTATGTCTTAAGGGGCTTGCTGTCTAGTGTGCAGCTCTAGTTCTTTCTTTGGTTTTATTAATTCTTTTGACAATAAATGTTATAACAGGTTCTGTCATCTACTGTACTAAAGCCTTTGGAGCCCAGTAAAGAGGGAATGTGTTTGCCACTGTGCTTCATGAATACGACTGATTTCTGCAGATTCTCCAGGGAGTAAAGGGAGACAGGATTTCACTTTCAGCATCTGTGTGATATTGCTGGCATCTGGCAGTCCACGTGCCATTGCTGGTAATAAACAAGATGCAAACATACTGCTTCATTTGTAGCCTACTCTCCCTGGTTAGCTTCAAGCTTACTCTTCTACCAGCTGTAACTGAATTTAATAGTAATTGTTTGGCTTGAATGGATTGGTGATTGCTACCTACCAGAGAAGCAGCTGGAAGAGATGCAAGTATTTCCTTTTCATTTTAATACATGTTCATCTTTCACTAACATCTTTTCTGGGGTCAAAGACATGACTGACTCATTGCAGGGCTGCATGGTCACAACTGGGGTCTTCATCAGTCCTCAGCTGTTGTTTACTGTAGGTATACGATACCAAGGGTATTGGATACCATTTGTTCCAATGGTTGCTACTCTCTTCAAGTATAAATGCTCATTTTGCAGTGTTTTCATGAGTATTTCCCTAGCTCTGAAACAGTTATTTAAAATTAATTTTCTTTTTCATGGTATTTTCTTCTGTTTTTATTGTATTTCCCCAGGAAGATGGGCTTCTCTCTATGTGAGATAGACAGCAGTCTAGCGTGGTGTATCTAGACATGATGAGCCGTTTCACTTAGTCACGGATTTCTGACTGGCTAGCAAAACAGGTAAATTCAGCCAGGCTCCTTAGATCCTCACTGCTTACTAAATCAATTACTGTTCATTATTTCCAAATAACCCTTGTACCCATTGTATAGTGAGTTTTGCAAGCATTTGGTGTTTAAAGAATCTGAAGAATATCTAATATATGTGGAGTTAAGTTTTTTTTATAAGATTACATAAAAAAACCACAAAAGAATCAGAGTATAGCAGCTCCCAACTCATTTATATGCACAGGATGGAAAAAACTTTACAAGTAATCCAACATACTCTGAGCAGTTTGTCCTCAGCAAAAGCTGATGGTGCAGTGGGTTAATTCCTGGCCCTACACGCTCCCCAGAGCAGTGTGCCTTGCACCGCCGGTACTCTGCTGTGTCCACTTTTGTGGAAATGTGGAACAGTGACAGAGTTGGTGCTGTCTGCCTTCCTAGAATGTGCAGCCCGTAGAGGTACTGTGTTAGAAATGTCAGCATGAGATTGGAAAGTGATGTATGTTTTGATGCTTCTTCATGTCACTGCGCTTTGATCAGAGGTAAATTCATTTGTATTTTAGTCCCATCCTTCAAGTTTAAGGCTCTGCCTATGCTATTGAATGATGTGTCACCGGAATTTTTAGGACAGTGGTTTCTAATGTCTGATATAAATACATTTAGCAGACCAAGTCTTTGTTACCTCTGTAAGACACTCTGCAAGTGTTTTGTCTTCTACTACCGAGCAAATGTCAAGTAATAACTGAGCATTCTGCAAAATTCAATCAAACATGACTATGTCACTAGGGAACATATAGATTGTAACTCTGCAGGGGCTATACATAAGGCTGAGAGAGGAAGGGGGGGTGAGAAGGCAGAGAAGATAGGCTTTTACTCTGTGAAAACTGACCTTTTTCCCCCACATGAAGCTGTGTGCAAGCTCTCTCTTGTTATGCGTTGGTTATTTTCCATAAAGAGATGTTAAAACTTTGCACAGTTATTTTGCCAATTGCTAAGCAGCTGTGTAAGGACCTCCAGCAAGAGGGGCTTTTAGCACATTTGCATCTTTTTTTATGATGCCTGGGTGATGTGTTTTTGTATGATGCTTGTCAATGCCGTTTACATCTCAGTATGGGAGGTTTTCTTTGGTCATGCTTGGTGCAGAAGTGTAGCAATTCTCCCTTGTGGTACTGGTGACATTTATTTTTTCACCTGTTTTATGGTGAGATCAGAGATGTCAAAAGGAAATATCTATTTTTTTTTAATTAAAAAATTCCATTAAAATTTTATCCATTTTCTTTGTTGCAGTTGCAGGTAGGGTGTATGTTTAACACAGGGATGTGCTTGTAAGTGTCATATTTATAAAAGCAGATGTACAGCTCAGAGGAACTTTAAGAAATGGGAGAAAAGAGACTGGTGGACATAATGGAGCATATGCAACGTTTTCAACTACTCCTGAACATAAGCTAAAAAGCTTACTGTGAAATGCATGAGTGTTCTGAGCTTATATTTTCCGTATTAATAGGGAAAAATCCTTTAAAATATTACAGTTTTTCTTATGCTGTGTTGTGAAATTTCAGTAGGTGTTCCTGCCTGTGTTTGTGGTCCAGCAAAGCTTCTGCAATGCAGCTAAGTGCTGCATCACTGGTCATCTGTTTGTGGCGACTGATCTTAGAACTGAGAGGAAAAGAGAATGATCATAGGAAACTGGCTTTAAGGGCCAAGGGGTGAGCCATGTGACATCTGGTTATAAACAGCATGTACAGAAGTTGTAGGCTTGAAAAATTGCAAGTGAGCAACTCAGTAAATATGTGTTTACCATACAGTGGCTTCTTACTGAATTGTAATATTTCCATGTACAGTTACAGAAAGAAAACTATTGGTGCTAACATAAATATGATCTATTCAAAGCATTGCATGAAGGAAATCTATATTCTTTCAAAAATATAGTTTTTCAGAAAAACTGAAATTGTAGTTATTGAAATAGCCCACTGAATATCTGATTGCCTGTAGCCGTTAAACCAAGACAGAAAGTGTCCTTCCCCTTCAAATTGTCAGCTTCATGAAGGAATTACATTTTGTATTTCATTCAGGATTTTAAACTAAAAATTCTTCGGGCTCCATACCTAGTAGCGTATGAAAGAAATAAATGAGCTCATTTTCTGTTGGAGATGCATGAAGGAGGCTGGTTGAAATAGAAAAAAAAAAATTGCTTTGTGATGGAGCGCACAAGAACAGTCTTTAGACAAAGTAGATTTGATATCTGTCAGTACTCCAGAAGTTGTGGGATTTGGGCAAATGATTCAATTCCTAACTCTGTTTCTGTAATAAAGTTAACAGCTACCTATTTCTACTGTGATTTCTTTGCAAAGATGATCTGCTTTATGATGCATAGCACAGTAGGAGTTTTCTGTTAGTTATGGCCTTTAAGTAGGATTTTTAGTAATGATCTGTATGCTCATGTGTTGCTGAAGTAGAGGAACAGTGTAGCCTAAAATTTGGAATTCAGAGCTGAATAGGAAGTTGTAAAATGAGACTTACCCTGAAACTTTGTTGGAGAATTTGAAACAGGACCTCTGAATCGCTTCAGAAAAGTTAGTGAAATTTTATTTCAGCCTCAGACTTATTGCAGAGATTTTTCTAATGGCTTTGCCCAATGTCTGGAGAGCTGCTGTTTCCTCTTCAGTTTTTAGCCCACAGCAGGGGCCCCTGGCGTGGCTGGAACCCTTAACCACGTCAGCCCACCTGGCAAGTACAGTGACTGCTTGGCAGCTCCCTCTTCCCATGTCCTTGTTTACTGCAGCAAAGCATATTCACTATTTGGTGTTTACTGTAACAGAAGATGTAGTTTCAAATTTTATTTTTAAACATATAATAATGAAGGGGATGTTTCTGCCCTAGGCTGAACATCTGTGCTTAGTCCTTCATCTCAGCCCCAGGGTGGGCATCTGCATGTTGTTCCTACATCTTCACCAAAGGCACGCACTTTATCCTTAACAGAGGTGGGATTTAAAAGAGAATTCAGATAGAGAACTGTCTCTGCCTTTTCCAGTGAGGTGCTGTCTTCTTGTTTTATTAGACTTATTCCCCATCTGTCCATTTGTAACAGCTAAGATGTGCCTTCTGCTGATGATCTTGATTTGACTCACTATTTGGTTTGATATAAAAGTTGCAGGAAACCTGTTAATGGTGCAAAGACCTCTTCCTGATTTGTATTTTCTCTCTTGTTCAACTGCTGAATGCAAAGCGAAGCAGATTGATTCCTTGGATTTGAGGGGATTCTTCATGTACATTTACTGGAGGAAAAGAGGAAGAATTCTTATGTAACAGTTAAATTAAGGATACCTTAGCTTGTGAGGTCCGTGCCTGCTTTTCACTTTTCCTTTGACAAGATTTTCCTTGGTCAGACGATACATTCTCCTTGTATACAGTTTTTATTCTTCTTCAAGTAAAGAAAGATTATCGTGACTGCATCACAAAGTCTAAAATGAGAGGCAAGGAAGAGTTAGTTTTATAATTCCAGTTCAGTGTCATTCCTATTCTTTCCTTCTGCCATTTCACTCTCTCAGGTGTGTTCATATTGTTTTTCCAAGGATAATCCTACAGTTTCACACAGGTGGAAGGAGTTTCCATTGTCTCACAATATAGAGAAACAATGTACTGAAAACACTTGCACAAATGTTGATGCATTGGCTGTGTTAGATTATTACTTCCATGTCAATTGACTTCCGTGCAAAACAGTAGCAAATCTGTGACTAGTTTCTTGCAACTCCATTAAGATGCCCAGAGAGAGGAGCAAGTTAAGTGTTTGGTAGTTTGGGGAACAATTTTCAACATCTTTACATGTGCATTTAGGCTCAGTATTCGCAGAGAATCAGGATGCTCTCTGAGACTTGTAGAAAAGATGTACAACTGAACAAGAGATGGCAGATGCTCTGGTTACAAATCATAAGAGAGTCCTTATGGGAACTTTAAATAGTTATGAAGGTTGTATGGATGCAGGCTTATTAAAAATCTAACTGCTTCCTATTACAGTGATGCTGGTGGAAACTGGAGGCACAGATTAAGGGCAGTAGCTGGCCCTTAGGGCAAAATTCTTAACTTGAGCTCTCCTCTGCAGAACAAATGCCACGCATGTCGTGCTCTTGTTCCATGCGTAGGACTTGCGTTAATCCGAGTCCCTTTTTTGTTTTGTTGGTTGTTTTGTGGGCTTGTTTTGTTGATTGATTTATGAGAAAAGTCTCACTCCCTGAACCAGTCAGGAGGCATTTGAGTTTGTAACTGTGATAAATGTCAGAATATGTGACACCAGATGACAAGTTTTGATATCCATGGCAGGGGAAAGGTGCAGGAGTCACTAAATCTCCAAAACCTGTAAAGTTACTCCAGGGATAATTTGATGGCACCCAGAACAGAATCTCGCACAATGTGTTAGAAAGAAATCTGTGATAAAACATTTATCTTTTACGTTAACCTCAGAGGAAGTAGTAGCCAGCGTGACTGCAGAAGCAATGTTGCAGGAACAGTGTGGCTCCTGCTAAACCAAGCTTTCTTGCTGTTTCTTTTGAAGATGCAGCAATAGCCTTCATAGTGCACTGTATACAGCTTAATTTTTGGATTTGGAGAAAAGTCTCTGCAAAAGTTCCGCTTCACAGACTTCTGCTTAAGCTGAAAGCTGCAGCTAGCCAAGGGAGGACATGAGTGGATACAGAGGATAAAGACTAGCTAAGAAAAAAATGGGAACAAGCAGTTGCTTGTCAGAAAAGCTTTTCTAAATTGGAGAGAAGTATTAAGCAGGGTTCCCAAAGGGGTAGTCCTTGAACATAGACGGTGTCTAATCTATATACATGACTGACGGGGAGAGTGAACTAGTTAGTTGCTGATGAAACTAAATTTGGAGCAGCAGAGGCTGTGAAACAAACAGTAAAGGAGACTTGAAAGGATTTCAGACTGAAGTGTGAGCCCTGGTGTATTAAATGAGCTTTAACACAGACAGATGTATACCACGATAGAGCAAACAGGAAAAGTGCTCAAAACAGAAAAAGTTCATTTAAACTCTAAAAGAATAAAACTCAAGGGCTATAACTTCTACAGCCTGTGTAGAAAGATGCAAAGAGCAGACAGAAAGCATGTCTTTACTTACATTCTTTTGCATTAAACTAATCAATTCACTTAAGTATTTCCATATTTACATACATGATTACCTGGCCCACAGAAGATTATTCTTGGCCCTTTTTCTGAAACTGTCTCAACGCATTGGAGAATTGGTTTGTGAGGCAATTCCAACCACAGTTTTTCAAAGCAGGAAGAACAATTGGGGCAATTTCGTAATAAAAATTGTCTCATAATCTGTTGGAGTCCAGAAATTTTACACTACCAGATTCAAAGTAAAAGAAAAATTTTTTTTTTTTCCAAGTACATGTGTCTTTCAGCAAACTTAATGTTACATCTCTGCTTTCTGGCATTGTGGTGATATACACCCACATTGCTCTGGAAAAATCACATGTTGTGGTGGTGGGACCTCCCTTTTTTAATCTCATCATCTTCAGACTGCATCTACAGAGGAAGTAAAGGGTCTCTGTGTTACACTAATGCACTGTCTGTCCATTTCTCCTGTCTATGGATATAATGCAAATGCGTTACCAAATGCTGTCCATCCAGTTGTAGACCATGTGTTAAAAAACCTTTGAAGTGGATTGCATAAACAGGCCCATTTGTACCACAGTTGCTGGCAGTATAGGAGATATGAGTCTAGTCTGTCCATCATCTACTGCCTCTACCTCTTCATGGGCTGTGGCAGCATTTTCCAGCTTTGTCCTCAGCCATACGTGTGTACACTTACATGCAGCCTCATCCCTTCTTGTCATGTAGATGCGTGGGGTAGTGTTCAGACCGTTCTCAGGAATGACGGAAAACAAGCGGGTGTTGGGGCAGTGTGTGTCGCCTGAAAGGCTCTTCCCCGTCTCCTCTGATGAGAAGACAACAGGGTAAATGTAAGCTTCCTGCTACCCAAATCTGACCAACAGAACGTACCTGGGCCTTACAATCCTGTGTTGCTGAGATGAAGGAATCTGTAAATCCAAGGTGCTTGTCCCTTTTCATACAGCTGACTTCTGTGAGTTACACACCTCATTTTGCAATATTTCATTTTTACACAACAACCCACAGGAGCATTGTACAGGGATGTACAAATGTAGCCCATTTTTTCTGTGGTCCTTTTATAGTCTTGTGCAGAACTGTAGTACTACAGTGCTGCTGGCCAGGTGAGACTCCAAAGAAATCAGTGCAGTGAAGCAAAGCATTTTATTGCTGTTGGTAGTGCAGTTATATTTTATTGCCCTGTCTGTCTTAGCTGTCACCTTGGACAGCTTTTCTGGCCCTGGCTGATGTGGGTTAATAATGGTTACTGAGCCAGACACAGGGTTGCGTATAAATTAATTTAGTCATCTTAGAGAAGAAAAAAAAAATCAGTAGGAACTTCAGATAATTTTATTTTTGGTTTTGAAATGGACTGGAAAGAGATTTTGGTCATGATTTAAATTGCATCTTGGAATTGCTTTTAATTATGATTAAGATGACTGCTAAATTTAACAAGATACAATTAAGGACCAGTTTATTAAGTTTGGATTTGCTGCTGATTAGTGGTTACGCATGATGTGCGTTTTTAATATTCCTTAATCCTGAATTAATGGTTTGGATAATCAATTGGTATTTAATGTATTAATAGTTTTTATCTCAAAATGCAAATAAAAACAGTTCTGAGCTGTCTGTTGTATCTGCCCCTTCTAGCAGAGAGGGACCTAGGGGTGCTGGTCGACAGCCGCCTGAACATGAGCCAGCAGTGTGCCCAGGTGGCCAAGAAGGCCAACAGCATCCTGGCCTGCATCAGCAATAGTGTGGCCAGCAGGAGCAGGGCAGGGATTGTGCCCCTCTACTTGGCCCTGGTGAGGCCACACCTTGAATCCTGTGTTCAGTTTTGGGCCCCTCACCACAAGAAGGACATTGAGGTGCTGGAGCAGGTCCAGAGAAGGGCAACGAAGCTGGTGAAGGGTCTGGAGCACAGGTCTTATGAGGAGCGGCTGAGGGAGCTGGGGTTGTTTAGTCTAGAGAAGAGGAGGCTGAGAGGAGACCTTATCACTCTCTACAACTACCTGAAAGGAGGGTGTAGTGAGGTGGGTGCTGGCCTCTTCTCTAAAGTAACAAGTGATAGGACAAGAGGAAATGGCCTCAAGTTGCACCAGGGGAGGTTTAGGCTGGATATTAGAAAAAATTTATTCACTGAAAGAGTGATCAGGGATTGGAACAGGCTGCCCAGGGGAGTGGGGGAGTCACCATCCCTGGAGGGGTTCAAGAAATGTGTAGATGTGGTGCTTAGGGACATGGTTTCGTGAGTTAGGTGGTGTTGGGTTGGACTTGATGATCCTTGAGGTCTTTTCCAACCTTAATGATTCTGTGATAACTCTGGCATTGCACCATTCAAAGCAACTCTGCAACAATTGTAGAGCAAAACTTAAGGAATTCATTGAAGTGGAGTTTAAAGGTTGCTGT